>NW_026378521.1:6231-7196 GCF_001194135.2 Octopus bimaculoides | reverse complement strand
TTTATGTATATATATGTACGTATATATATATATAAATATATATATATATATGTGTGTATGTATATATTTATATATGTATACACATATGTTTGTGTATATACGTATATATACGTATACATATGTTTGTATATATACATTTATATATATGTATATACATACATATATGGATATATATGTAGATATATATATATATATATATATATATATATATGTGATCTTTTCCTGCCGATATACCTTGCGACCGGTCACATAATGTCTATTTTTTTCGATGTTCAACATTACCTGGAAGTTAAATCAAATTATGTATTACATAGAGGCCGAGTACACCGTAGCAACGTGTCCCTATATTATTTAACACCATACTGAAGCAGGTTTAGTTTCTGTCTGTGCGAGAGCGAGACTTGCTTAGATTTGGGCTTTTTTTTTTCTGTTTCTTTGTTTTTCTTGAATATACGAATTCGATCCACTGCACAAATTCTCACGTAGTTTTCGGCAAATTTATTTCACACACACTTGCAAGAACTTTTATACCGGTCGGAAGCGATTGTGAAATACTTTTCTGCCGAGAAAAGGTACCGCAAGGCGGTATCGATCCCGGAGATTCAGAATTTAGCAGCTTAGTTCTTAACCAATTCGACAATGCCTGCGGCAGCTGTCACTCTGTCTCCTCATCCGTCTGTCTGTCTGCCTCTCTCTCTCTTTCTCTCTCTCCCTCGCACACACGCAGTCTATCTATCTATCTATCTATCTATCTATCTATCTATCTATCTGTCTATCCATAGCATTGTGGTTAAGAAATGTACGTTGACTCGACGTTGTTTTGCGTTCAGTTCTTCTATGTGTGCACATATATATGTATATATAGTTGAAATATATATGTATGTATATATATTGTTTGAAATATGCATGTATATATATATAGGTATATATATATATATATATATATATATATATATATATATATA
>NW_026378521.1:4769-6152 GCF_001194135.2 Octopus bimaculoides | reverse complement strand
ATATATATATATATATATATATATATATATATATATATATACGTGTGTGTGTATGTAGATATATATATTTGTGTGTGTGCTTATGTATATATAATTTTGACTGTCTTCATATCTTTCTGTTTGTATATCTCTCACTCTGTATATGTATGTATCTTTCTATCTATCTATCTATCTATCTATCCATCTATCTATCCATCTATCTATCTATCTATCCATCTATCTATCCATCTATCTATCTATCTATCTATCTATATATATATATATATATATATACACACACGCAGTGATCTCTTGCCATATATTGCGGTTCGCCTATGGCGTTTTATCATTTAAGGTACGACGATTCCTCGGCGATGTTTGGTTTGGATCTGAAATAAAATAAATATATATATATATAACTTATAAAAATAATTAAAAAGAAATATACAATACAATATTGTTTCTACTTCGTGGATTTTCACCTATCACGGTTTTTTTTTTGGAACGTAACACCCTCGATAGTACGAGAGCTTACTATATATATTTATATATACATATATATATATACATACATATACATATATATATATATATATATGCATGTTTTACGTATACGAATCTGTTCATATATATATAAACACTTTCTATGTATGTACGTCTATATGTATAAAGAGAAACACACACACACACACACACAAACATATATATATATATATATGTATATATACATAAACACACATACACACACATATATATACACCCATTCAATACAAATAGGCATGATACACATACACACACACACAGTGAATTGTTGATAATAAGTTGGATGTAAACATGGAACTATGAAACTTGGGATAATGGAAAACAAATTAAGTCTTTGTAAAGAACTTTTCACCGATCCCCAAAAGATGAGTGTTAAAACGGTACCAGATGGGATTTGAACTCGAAACGTTCAGAATCGTAACTATCTACATCGGAGTGTTGGTGTGTATACGTGCCTCTCAGTATTTGTGTATGAAATTCTGTTTGTGTGTATATAAGCTCGTGGGTTTATATGTATGCACGTATCTCTTTCTCTCTCTCTCTCTCTCTCACTCTCTTTTTTCTCTCTCTCTCTCTCTCTCTATATATATATATATGCTTCTCTCTATCTCTCTCTCTCTCTTTCTGTGTGTGTGTATATATATGTGTGTATATATGTGAATGATTTTTATTGTATGTATAAATACGTGTATATAATTATATATATATATATATATATAAAATACGTGCATATCTATCTATCTATCTATCTATCTATCTATCTATCTATCTATCTATCTATCTATCTATTTGTGTGTACACCCATTGTTATCTACGTAATTATATGAATATATATATATATATATATATATATATATATAT
>NW_026378521.1:4042-4759 GCF_001194135.2 Octopus bimaculoides | reverse complement strand
TATATATATATATATATATATATATATAGTTATGCGTGTATATATGTATATATATATAGATATGATCATGTATGTATATATATAGTTATGTATGTATATATAGTTATATTTATATATATGTATGTATGTGTATATATAAACTTATTACACACTATTTCTATACACACTCTCACGCGCGCGTAGAACTTCACTCCACGTAAATACACATTCCATCCCATCATCCACGATATCAGCCGGTCTGTGTTCAATACCCAGGAAATCAACTTCACCTTTTCGTCCCATCTTTGGTTCCATAAAGAAAACTGCCATTCCAGTAACACCGATTTACGAAAGATTATAATATGCTGCAAGATGCCCTCTCGTGTGTAATCCAACTCTTTAGACCCGATAGTTTTAATTCGTTTCCCCTGAAAGCATCCTCCTACCCGTAATAAGAAACGGGTATGTCGCCACCCGGCTGGGTAACGGTGTGATAGGGAGGTCTGCTCTGTTTGTTATAACCAGAAACGGGTCTCATGAAAGTAGCGCTAATTTTCTTAGGCTGTTCAATTTTCGTCATTTGATCAATAGACTAATTGAGTAAACCAATCAGTAATAAGCCTGGAAACAGCTGTAAGCCATATTTGCTCCAATAATGGAAAAAATATGTAATGACAATTATTTTTAACTCGTTTAATTTATATATATATATATATATATATATATATATATATATAT
>NW_026378521.1:0-2323 GCF_001194135.2 Octopus bimaculoides | reverse complement strand
TGCAGCCACTACGTTCTGAGTTCAAATTCTGCCCAGCTCGACTTTGCCTTTCGTCCTATCGGATGAAATACGTACCAGTAATTACTGGGGGGAGGGGGTCAATGTAATGGACCAATCCTCTCCCCTCAAATTTCTGGTCCTTGTTGCCTATAGTAGAAATTATCATCATCATCATTATTATTATTATTATTATTATTATTATTATTATTATTATTATTGAGGAAGCAAGCTCAGAGAACCATTAGCCCACATAAGAAAAACTGTTAGCGATATTTCATCTGTTTTTTTTCTTTCTGATTTTTAAATGCCGCTGATCTCGACTTTTCCATGCATTCTCTCGATTTCGGTACTGATAAAACAAATACCAGTTGACCACTGGGGTCGATGCAATTGATTAGCAAACTCCTCTTGAACCTTGCTGACGATCCGCAATAGGGTGAAACCACGCGAAAAAAATAAGTACCGTCTACCGGCGCCCAAGAAGTATCGCCAACCGATTTTCACTGCTCTTAAGGTTTCTCGTCCACACGGGATGATTCGTTGATGTGTTTATTGCAGTGCTAGACAAAGGAGCGTGTGTTTTACTTTTGAAACGACAGTGTTTGTATAAATTTGGTATCGAAACCACATAGGTTTCAAACACATCAGCTGAAGATGAGACGTCTATATGTATTTACATTGTTAATTTGAAGCCTATTTAATTGTTTGCATGCCACCTTTCGTTCGTTGTTTTATGTAGTCTTATGTTCTTATGTTCATAGTGATGTTTAGTCGTAAGTCAGTACTTATTGAACATTTTGATTTATGATTGATCAAACGCATTGCGTCTGTGATCATTTTGTTTATTTATGTAAGTCATCACCAAATACGTCATGTTTATGACCAGCGCTGTCATTCGAAGGTGATTTGGTTGCTATTTCTACCAAGTCTAGCTACCATGTTCAGGTCTCCCTCCTTGGCTCATACATACATATATACATAGATAAGAGAGTAAGGTGTGATTTGAGGGAGATTTTGTTGCTATTTCTAGCAGGTCCAGCTACCATGCAGAGGTCTCCTTCATTGGCTCATACATACATATACACATAGATAAGAGAGTAAGTTGTGATTTGAGGGAGATTTGGTTGCTATTTCTAGCAGATCTAGCTACCATGCAGAGGTCTCCCTCATTGGCTCATACATACATATACACATAGATAAGAGAGTAAGTTGTGATTTGAGGGAGATTTGGTTGCTATTTCTAGCAGGTCCAGCTACCACCTAGAGGTCTCCCTCATTGGCTCATACATACATATACACATAGATAAGAGAGTAGGGTGTGATTTGAGGGAGATTTGTCTGCTATTTCTAGCATGTGTAGCTACCATGTAGAGGTCTCCCTCATTGGCTCATACTTACATATACACATAGATAAAACAGTAGGGCGTAATTTCACGATGATTTGACTGGTAAATCACTCACAGGTGTTGGTGTGTTTACGTTCCTGTTGTCTAGTGTTTCGGCAAAAGAGACCGATATAAGTATTAGTCATAAAAGAAAAGGCTGAGGTCGATTTTTTGGATTACAATTCTCCAAAGCCGTGTCCCAGCATGGCCGTAGCCTAACGACTGAAACACGTAACATTATATTCATTGCTATTTTTTTTTTGTCCTGCGCCCAAACTCTGACTAGGGGCAAAGTAAAACAACAATTGATATTTAATAGAGATAAACTTTGTTTCATTTAGTGAGTCCCTGTTATGTTTTTTAATTCGTTTTTGTACTAAAAACAAAAAAAGATAAATATTTCATATTGTGTCTGCAAGCTGAGATTAGGTCCGTTTAGTTGCATTAGGTGCTTATGTTGAGGCACCAAGTCAGTCTGGTATTGTCCACACAGCTCGAAGTTTATTTCAAATTGATGTAATGTTTGCATTGATTGAATAAATGCAGACGCTTGAAGCGGCCGTAATGCGCTGATACCTTGGACATCCTTATAACTTTTTTTGCTATATATATATATATATATATATATGTATATATATTTAGGCTAAAAGCAGAAGACACTAAGAAGGGTGGCTAATGTAAGAGATGGAAAATGATGGAGAGAAATAGGTATGTGTGTTGGTGTGTGTATAATATAGGTGTGCGTATATATATATGTATATATATAGAGAGAGAGAGACACACACACACGTGTACACACACTCATACTCATGTATATCTCGCATGTTTATGTATGTCTCAGCATACGTATCTGTACATATAATACCGACCTTTTGTACTTCTCTCCCCCTTCTCTCTCTCTCTCTCTCATACACACACACACACACACACACACACAC
>NW_026378520.1:0-559 GCF_001194135.2 Octopus bimaculoides | reverse complement strand
TATATCAAAAGGAAGTTGAAGAATAAATGTAGCACGGTAATTAGTCATGTCAAATTGATCTGCCCGCATTAACGAGGTTGCAGTTAATTGTAATAATACAGTAATACATTCAACATATTGCCGAGATCATTATTTCTAAGATCACATCATTGTATCAAAGAAATGCCGACAATGAAGACTGAAAATTCTAATGAAATTCAATAAATTTTTCCAAATTAATTAACTTGTATGTTTTCATACACAACAGCGTTGTGTTTATCGACTATTCTACCTTTGTAGATGCTGACTTATATTAAAACTCAATACCTACATTTCCAAGCTCGGTTGTTGCGTAAATTCTATTTGTTTTTCCACTACTGTCATTCATACCAAATATGTGACATAATGTGGTTGTATAACCGTTCATTTGACCTTCATTACTTCATTATGTTTGCATTGTATGTAAGTCCAGTAGGAATTTAAGGCAAAAATTGTTTTTCACTCGTATCGTTATCTTTCCGAGAATTCGCTCTCATATCCCCTCAAAAATTGCGTATGTATATTTATGTTATATATATAT
>NW_026378519.1:0-712 GCF_001194135.2 Octopus bimaculoides | reverse complement strand
GATAGATAGATAGATAGATAGATAGATAGATTGTATTTTTTGTGTATGAATATATATTATTCCTGAGCTTACATGTATGTTATGTAATATATTACTTATAATATATATATTAATATGTGTATTTACGTACATATTTATGTATATACATCTTATTTATTTATTTATTTAATTATTTATTTTGATCTGCCAAATATCTTATTTTAACATGATATTCAAAAGCACGATCGTATTTCTATATTACAAAGCATGAACATTGCCTGAAACGTCAGCTATATTTAAACGGATTAGCTTATCATATATGCAGCCGTATAACACTTGTTAATAATCAGGACGTCATCGATTTAAAAACTGTCTCCCTACTATCTCGTAACAGAAAATCGTGAAAAACGTTGAAATATTCATTGCGTCACATGTTTTATTGTAAAGAAGTCATAATATTCTTTAGGTTGATGGATCCGTTGTTTTAGCAGCTTAGTTGCTTCCTTCAATAAGGTTTCTTTCCTGATTCATCTCTTTTTATCGCTCTCATATTTTATGTAACTTGTTATTTACCGGATTCAGAACAGGCGAATGAATTGCATTAACATCCATCGGCTAAGAATTATAATCTTACTTTGGTATCACAATTTTTCTCCATTATTAATTTAAAACTAATAATGATAGAAATATAGTATCCATAATAGAACAAACAAAAAGAAACGTAATCAGTATA
>NW_026378518.1:0-522 GCF_001194135.2 Octopus bimaculoides | reverse complement strand
CACACACACACACAAACACACACACACACAAATACACACACACACACACATATATATATATATGCATACAATGCATATATACATACATACATACACACATACATATATATTATTATATTATTTTCTTTGTATCCAAAAATAAATGCGTGTAGGTGTATATAGTTTTTTTATGTGAGAGAGCGTGCATTTATGTATTCTAGATACGTATGTTGGTTTTTTGTTTAGGTTTTTTTTGTCTCAGTTTTTTTCCTAATTATATTTAAAATATCCGTTGGCCAGAACAGTTATAGCTTATTTAATAGATAGACTTAAAAATACATTAATATGTTCCTGTATCTATTTCTTTTTCCCATTTTACAATTTATTTGCAAATATCCGGTCAGCTTTTCCGACATAGCCTCTTTGTTTTCCTTCTAATTTTCGTTTGGTAATACCTTTTTTGATGTTTCCCTTTAATTATTTTACACTAACGAGAATGGTAATACATAACTATTTTAATTATTATTATTATAATTAATGTTT
>NW_026378516.1:1024-1128 GCF_001194135.2 Octopus bimaculoides | reverse complement strand
TGCTGTAGTTTGGCGCTACTTCAGAACTGATTAGGCAGACCTGTAAGTGACAACGTTCTGTTGATAATTATCTTGTCAATATATCAAATACTGCATTATCTAAT
>NW_026378516.1:866-1014 GCF_001194135.2 Octopus bimaculoides | reverse complement strand
AATTATCTTGTCAATATATCAAATACTGCATTATCTAATTCGTTCTTCCATTTAGCAAGTGTGTAGAATCTGATCTATAGTAATATAGCTACTCTTTCTAACACGTCGAGAGAATCATAGAAACTTAGGCATTTTTTGACGGTTTAAA
>NW_026378516.1:519-646 GCF_001194135.2 Octopus bimaculoides | reverse complement strand
CTCCTTCAGTCGGTCTTTTTACTTGTATATAATTTGATGAGAGATACATGGAGATAAAGCTCTGGGTTATGGGCCCGATATTATAGTTAGACGAAACCACAGTAAAATATGTTAATGTTGATGTCGC
>NW_026378516.1:235-391 GCF_001194135.2 Octopus bimaculoides | reverse complement strand
TCATAGGTAGCATAATCCAATATGTCATTAATTTCCTAAAATGCTGTAAACTATTGTTCCTGAGATATTGGGCTTTTATTTCTTGTAGCTCAGTTGACCCTGTAGGTGTCCCCTCTTAACAACAATATTTGCAACTTGGTCATGAACGACGGAAAT
>NW_026378516.1:0-126 GCF_001194135.2 Octopus bimaculoides | reverse complement strand
GTGAAGAATAAAGACAAATGAATAATTCGATTTTTATTAGAAAGGTAATGGGTTAGATATTCATCATTTGGGATTGAATAGATTGGTAAACTATTGAGGTGTTGGAAGTAGTTGAAAAGAGATATA
>NW_026378515.1:0-260 GCF_001194135.2 Octopus bimaculoides | reverse complement strand
AAGAAAGAAAAGTTGAAAATGCGCTGGGAGTCTTTAGATGGTTTATTTTTAAAGGCTTTACCGGTTTCACACATTTTTCTGATTTTCAAAAGTTAAGTGAGATAGAAAGACGTGGAGCTATGCCTCAGCTGCCTTGCTTCTGACTGGCATTTGAAAATTCCCTTGTTTTTACGGAGAGAACATGGCTCAAATTAGTTGCTATTTATGGCACAATTTGAGCCATCTGAATGACTCCAACTTCATTTTCAACTTCTCTGTTT
>NW_026378514.1:0-204 GCF_001194135.2 Octopus bimaculoides | reverse complement strand
ATTGATTCAACAATTGCATGAGCTTTCTTTTCAACAGAGGAGTGGTACTGTTTGCTACTTTGTAGTGTGTGAGAATGGACTGCGACTGGTCTTCCATCTTGATTTAGTATTGCAGATATAGCAAAATCCAAAGCATCCATCTCATCAGCAAATAGAATGTTCTCATCTACTATTTGAATGGCAGCATTAGCTAGTTCTATCTTC
>NW_026378513.1:0-861 GCF_001194135.2 Octopus bimaculoides | reverse complement strand
ATGTGTATATATATCGATGGGTATGTGTGAACATATATGTATGTGTGTATTTGTATATATATGTGTATATATATATGTATATATGTATACACGTATGTGTATATGTGTGCCTGTGTGTGTGTGCATATGCATATTTATATACGTCACATTTTGTGTGGTTTCTTATACCTTTTAAAATGTCTATTTGATGAGCACTGTTATTTATATTTCTCATGACATTGATGCTTTGCTGATCGTTATTCATCCTGTCGGATGTATTTTGTATTCATCCATCGAACCATATGTTTCGATGGATGCAACGAAGATATAAAAGATTCAATAACATCTTGAGCGTTTGTCTCCATTAAATAATTTTCCTATATGTATATATATTATTTACATTATTTACATTGGACGGATATGTGTCCTCATCTTGTTTGTTGTTACTACAACGTTTCGGCAGATTTACTCTCCAGCCTTCATCAGGTGTCCCGGTAGAATTTTGAACCCAACCCTGAGTAAGTTCTGGTGTTTTTGTTATGTATTTGTCTGAATATTTTTTTATTATACTTAAGGCACCTACTATGATAGGAATTGTTTCTGTTTTTAGATTCCACATTGGAGTTACCACTATTTCCAGGTCTTTGTATTTTGAAAGTTTTTCCATTTCTTTTAGGGAAACGTTGTCATCTGCTGGTATTGATACATCAATTAGAAAGCATTTTTTTCTTCATGATCTTTGACAACTATATCTGGTCTATTTGCCTTAATTTCTCTATCTGTGTGTATTGTCATATCGCAGAGTATGGTTGCTTTCTCGTTTATTATTATTATTATTATAGTAATTATTATTATTATTATTATTATTATTATTATTATTAT
>NW_026378512.1:0-240 GCF_001194135.2 Octopus bimaculoides | reverse complement strand
AGATAGATAGATAGATAGATAGATAGATAGATAGATAGATAGATCAACAAGATTGCTCACTCAAATGCAGAATGTGCGATGATTTAAATGAACAAATGAAGTTTCCATACACATACAGAAGTATACATTTACAAACATATATGTCCACACATCATATACGTTCACACATCTACACTTATAGATAAAGAGCGCCCTCCTTCTCAAGATATCTGAGGACAAACGCTTGTAGAGTTGTGGATG
>NW_026378511.1:0-368 GCF_001194135.2 Octopus bimaculoides | reverse complement strand
ATACATACATGCATACTTATATGTATACATATATACATACAAGCATGCATATATACTCATATACGTACATGCATACATACATGCATCCATATATACACTCATTCATTCATATATGCATGCATGCATACATACATTACATGCATACATGCATACATACATGCATACATACATATGTACATACATGCATGCATACATACACACATACATATATGCATGCATACATACATATATACGTGCATGCATACATATATACATGCATGCATACATGCATATATACACTCATTCATACATACGCACATACATATGTACATACCTGCATACAATCATTCGTACATACATGAGTTATACACACGAGCACACACCCGTAC
>NW_026378510.1:563-701 GCF_001194135.2 Octopus bimaculoides | reverse complement strand
TATTCTCATGTAGGATATCTGAGTGTATATCAGTCTGTGAGATGTGTGCACATGAAACACAGAACTACCACTGTGACTAATGACACAGTATGTGGTAAAGCAATTTGCTGAACCCTAATTATAATTATGCTTATAATT
>NW_026378510.1:353-553 GCF_001194135.2 Octopus bimaculoides | reverse complement strand
TGGTAAAGCAATTTGCTGAACCCTAATTATAATTATGCTTATAATTATAGGATTTTTGTATCTTTATGTATAAGTAGAAATGATGTTACTATCTCTGTTTCACTCTGTTTCTGATATAGACAGTGATCACTATGTATACTTATAGTGTTTGTGTGTATTGCTGTGAGTGGTTTTTTCCATTGATTTTGTTAGTGTGTGTG
>NW_026378510.1:0-343 GCF_001194135.2 Octopus bimaculoides | reverse complement strand
TGTGTATTGCTGTGAGTGGTTTTTTCCATTGATTTTGTTAGTGTGTGTGTGAGTATGTTAATGTGTTTGCATCAATGTGTATTTGTTGGATATTGGTCTTACACTGCAAGTATTACTCACCTCTTCTAATAGTTATACCAATAAAACTGATCTTTTACTGAGTGTGTATGTGTGTTATTACAGGTATTAGTGTATTTGTGTGTTCAAGATGTGATATGTGCATATGTGTGTGTGTGTATCTAGAGAGAGGAGGAAGGAGAGAGATTCATATGAGATGTATGTGACTGCATGTCAATGTATGTATGTATGTGTGTGTCCAGGTGTATGTAGGTATTAGTATGAT
>NW_026378509.1:0-686 GCF_001194135.2 Octopus bimaculoides | reverse complement strand
CTATAAAGGAGCTGTTGTGGTAGCAGACCACAAAACATGGTTGAAATTCCAAAATTCCTCATCTCTTAAATATGCAATGAGAACATGTACACAAATGTACGAGAAGAAATTAACTTTCTTTACCTCACATGCTTTTCTACATATATCACATTTGCCGTTACAAATTACTCCCACCTAACTGAACCATTACAATGGTTAACCCCAAATTTAGAGCATGGAAAGGAGCAGAAACAAATTTCACTTGCAATATAAGACACTAGTTGAGGATGAGTCTGTCTGACATTATTTCATATAACCTTTGTCTCTTGTACTGTTGTGACAGTCCTGAATGTGACACACACTCCTGAAATAAAATATATTTTGTACCAAGCAAATATGAAGAGTAATGTGATTATCGAAGTTTTCTTGTTTGTTCTTTCTAGGTTCTCAAATATCAAGGAATCAGAGTTCTCCGTAAGTACACACACGCATTATTTTACTCTATAATTCTTCTACTTGTTCCAGTCATTTGACTGCGGCCATGCTAGAGCACCGGCTTTTGTCGAACAAATCTCCCCCATGACTTATTCTTTTGTAAGCTTGGTACTTAGTTTATCAGTCCCTTTTGCTGAACCACTATATCGGTTGTCAAGCGATGGCAGTGGGAAGAAACATAGATACATACACACACACACACACACACACAC
>NW_026378508.1:0-598 GCF_001194135.2 Octopus bimaculoides | reverse complement strand
ATCTCTTTTATAATATATCCAGCCCTCTCAATCGATAGTCATTAACAGTTTGCTTTGCTTTTTGTTTTTTTAACAAAGAACAATATTTGCTTTTTATTCTTATTTTGGCCTATGTCGTTCAGTCGCTCGCTGGAAATATAACACCTTGTTTATAATGACCTAAACTGCTCTAACTGTGTTAGATAGGTTTCCAAATTTGTCCTTTTCTCTTCATTCGACTCATTGGCTAATGTCTGCAATAATTACGATTAGCTATTTTATTTAAAATCTACCTATATGTCTTGTAAACAACTCGCACATGCAAGTGCTACCAGTCAAGAATCTCCACATACCGGAAGCCAGCAAGTGTATGGGGTCATCAGGAGAGAATGCGCGCCGTTTCGGGGCCTACCTCTCGACGGCATCAATGCGCACCGGCTCCCCTCACTGATATGAGGCCCTGCTTGCTAGATCAACAAAGCTCAATATTTCTTTAGCCATCGCTCATCGTCTCTTTTTAACCAAATCCAGTGGCTAGCCTTCTCCACAGTATTTTGGATATCGGTCAAGGTAGTATTTACCTTACGATGAGTTAGGCCTAACGATAACAGCAGCCGTC
>NW_026378507.1:0-301 GCF_001194135.2 Octopus bimaculoides | reverse complement strand
TGTTAATGAAACTCGTGCACATGGTAGATTATGGTATATTTCACAATATATATCATTAGTTTTAATATCTGGCTGACCCTCCTTTCGTATCAATTATCGCTTTTATACGGTTAGGCATTGAATCAACTAGCCTCTTCCTGGATTTACAGCCTTTCAGACCGCACTCTACAAGCCTCCTTCTAACAGTTCTGGTTGGTATTTGTGAAGTACTTGCTTTGTTGAAGTCCGCACAGAGCTCCGTCGATGTTTTTCTTCTGTTTCTGAGAGACCGACGAATGATGGATCTGTCATCACGAGGTGA
>NW_026378506.1:0-226 GCF_001194135.2 Octopus bimaculoides | reverse complement strand
ACGGAACTAACTACAACTGTAGCTATTAAGACTGAACACTATACTATACAATACACAATGTAGTCTTAGATACACTCTGTCTGAATAACAGATGGGATGGTCATTGCTGGAACATCTTTGATTGTAGAGCTTTTGGCTCGAATTGCTAGAAGTAGTAACCAAATCTCACTTAAAATCCCACAACTACTTCAAGCAGAGACGTAGGAATAGGATGGGATGGTCACGG
>NW_026378505.1:0-351 GCF_001194135.2 Octopus bimaculoides | reverse complement strand
GTATTTGAATTCTTTGCACTGGGCCAACCTTTCAGGTCTAATAGCAGTGTTTTCTTCTGTTACAAGGGAAGGTAGTTTTATCCACAGGTTGGCAAAGATATTTGGTTTCTCTGATGCTGCTCTTTAAGCTGAACTATTGTGTGGCTCTGACAAAGTTATCTACCAGTTTCTGAATATCTTCAATGCTGTGAGCAGCCAGCACACTCTCATAAGCAAACAGCATCTCTTGCACTAAGGCCTTTGTAGTGCATGTCTTGGCTTCATACTCTGCAGCATTGAGCAGATCACCATCGTGCTTTGTCTGGATGTAAATCTCACCACTGAATCCCTCAAAGATGATATTCAAAACTG
>NW_026378504.1:0-243 GCF_001194135.2 Octopus bimaculoides | reverse complement strand
AGGCGGTACTGGCAACGGCCACGCTTAAAATGGTGTATTTTACGTGCCACTTGCACAGGAGCCAGTCCAGCAGCATTGGCAATGATCTCGCTCGAATGACTTTTCACATGCCACCGGCACAAGTGCCAGGAAGGCGACGCTGGTAATGATCATGGTGAACGGTGCTCTTAGCGCTCCACTGGTACAGGTGCCAAATGAATATAAATAAGTAATAAAATAGAATTATAGGCACAGACATGGCTG
>NW_026378503.1:0-559 GCF_001194135.2 Octopus bimaculoides | reverse complement strand
GTAATATATATATATATATATATTAAGAGTATGTAGTGTTTTTATTATTAACTATTGAATTATGAAATAATGTATTTCACTCATACGCATTATATTATTCGTTAAACTAAATTCGATCGTGTTTTGTTTGGGAGAGAATTGAAATAAAGCTTTCACTTACTTTTATTATAGTAGTAATTATGGAAAACTGGTGGGATTATTGTTTGTATGGACTTAAAGATTGATCGCTATTTAGTATATAATTTAGTTATTGTAGGTTTACTATTAACACCGATGTACATAGATTTATATGTTTCTTGTAGTTTAATTTTAAAGTTAGTGTTTAATCCTGCCTATATTTAGATTGAATATTGTTGTACATAGGATTTTTTGGTTTGTTTGTTCCCAAACAACACTTCTTTTAGTGCTGTTGACACCACTGGACTGAATGGTACTGCCCAAGTGTCAAAACCATAATGATATCCGTGGGGCAGCTGATGATGGAGATATATTGGATTGTTGGTATGGCTGTTTTTGTACCTGTGTAACAGTGTTATAACACATCCTTTTGATATATATA
>NW_026378502.1:0-448 GCF_001194135.2 Octopus bimaculoides | reverse complement strand
AACAACTTCTGCCACATTCCAGGGAGAAAATCTAGAAGTAGTTGATAGCTCCGTTATAGGTGATCAAGTCAGTAGCGGGGGAGGGTGCGCTGAAAGTGTAGCTGCTAGAATAAGACTAGCCTGGGCAAAGTTCAGAGAGCGCCTACCTCTGGTGGTGACAAAGGGCCTCTCGCTCAGAGTAAAAGGCAGACTGTATGACACATGTACGAACAGCCATGCTACATGGCAGTGAAACATGGGCCGTGACTGCTGAGGACATGCGTAAGCTTGCAAGAAACGAAGCCAGTATGCTCTGCTGGATGTGTAATGTCAGTGTGAATACTCGACAGAGTGTAAGTACTTTGTGAGAAAAGTTGGGCCTAAGAAGCATCAGTTGTGATGTGCAAGAGAGACGATTACACTGGTATGGTCATGTGGCGAGAATGAATGAGGATAGCTGTGTGAAAAA
>NW_026378501.1:0-248 GCF_001194135.2 Octopus bimaculoides | reverse complement strand
GTCTCTCTCTCTCTGTCTCTCTCTCTCTGTCTCTCTCCCTCTCTCTGTCTGTCTGTCTCTCTCTCACTCTCTGTCTCTCTCTCTTTGTCTCTCTCTCACTCTCTCTGTCTCTCTCTGTTTCTCTCTCTCTGTTTCTCTATCTCTGTTTCTCTCTCTCCCTCTCTCTCTCTCTGTCTCTCTCTCTATGTCTCTCTCTCACTTTCTCTCTCTCTCTCTGTTTCTCACTCTCTGTCTCTCTCTGTCTCTCT
>NW_026378500.1:0-568 GCF_001194135.2 Octopus bimaculoides | reverse complement strand
TAAAAGTATAGTGGCGTACGTACACTTTGGTCTCTTATATGTAAGTGTGTGTATATATATATATAAATTTTGTATGACTATTGTTCTTTCTATTCTTTCATTCTTTCCTTCTTTCTATCAGCCCTTTCACACTTACCTCGTTCATTCCACTCTTCATTCTTTCATTCCCCTCTCACATTTCCTGGCCTTCTCTTCATGCTACTTTCCCTCCTCTTTCACTTCACTCTGTCCCTTTCATTTTTTTCTTGCCCATTCTTAATTTATCTATCCCTCTACCTCTACCTCTCTCTCTTCCCTCCCCCCACGTGACCGGTGTTCGGCCAAGCCTGACCTTTCTTTCTTGGTTTGACTACCATCTGTGCAACATCTATATTCCTCCCTGTGCCTGTCAAACCCTGTGTCCCTGCCGCAAGGCTTTACTTCTACACACACAAGCTTAATTTAATTCGTCCTTAGTCAAAAGACACCTGTTGTTATGCCCTGTTATTTGCACTTGTATTTGTGTAACATTTCTCCATTTTTTTTCCGTCCTTGTTTTCGCATACATTCACTGCTTTCTTCCAAGGAA
>NW_026378499.1:0-456 GCF_001194135.2 Octopus bimaculoides | reverse complement strand
ACACACACACACACACACACACACACACACACATGTTTCATCTTCTAGATTAATCACTGCAAGGAGTCAAGAAGATGGATTTGAGAACTTAGTTCCTACTCAGGATTAGTGGAAATTTAAACCTCAGTTTGGATGTAACTAGATTAGGATTCTTACAGAAGGAAGGAGGCGGATGCCTTAAATCTGTATCAACATTATATGGAGACCCGAATTGTAACAGCAGAAATAAAAGGTCAGCAATTATCTCTTTGAGGTATGTGAGCAAAATTAACCCCAAAATCACGTCATTAGGGGAGTTAATGGACTTAAGGGAGACATAAAATGGATTCTGACACAAATCTCTCTCTCTTTCTCTCTCTGTATGTTTCTCTCTCTCTTTTTCTCTTTCTATCTCTCTCTCTGTATATCCCCCCACTCTCTCTCTCTCTCTCTCTCTCTCTATATATATATATATAT
>NW_026378498.1:0-244 GCF_001194135.2 Octopus bimaculoides | reverse complement strand
TGCTTTCCATGCTGGTCTGGGTTGGAACGGTTTGACAGGAACTAAGCAAAGCCAAGAGCTGTATCAGGTTCCATTGTCTGCTTTGGCATGCTTTCTACAGCTGGATGCCCTTCCTCATGCCAACCACACTACAGAGTGTACTGGGTGCACTGACAAACCTCCCTCAACTGGGAGGGGGAGGAGTATTGAAGGAGATGGCTTTGAGTCAGGTGATGAGGGGTAGGAAGTATGGAGGGATAGAGAG
>NW_026378497.1:0-357 GCF_001194135.2 Octopus bimaculoides | reverse complement strand
TCAGCCCAGGTCTTCCTGGGCCTACCTCTTCCACAGGTTCCCTCAACTATATATTTATTTATATATATATTTATTTATATATTTAATTATATATTTATTTATTTATTTATATATATATTTATTTATATATATATATATTTATTTATATATATATTTTTTTTTTATTTATATATATATTCACTTATATTTTTATTTATATATATAGTTATTTTTTAAATTTATTTATATATATATTTATTTATTTTTTTATTAATTATATATATATATTTTTTTATTTATATATATATTTATTTATTTATATATTTAGTTATTTATTTATATATATATTTATTAATTGATTTATATATATTTATTAAT
>NW_026378495.1:0-236 GCF_001194135.2 Octopus bimaculoides | reverse complement strand
AAGAGTTATTATCCTTGCTCTGACTCTGTACTTCCCCACACTTCATTATACATTCCTCATCCCTTACCTTTTCTCTCCCTCTCTCATTAAACGCTCTCTCACACACAACAGTCTTTCTCTATCGCTCACACTCTCACCACATATAATGTGGACTGACTCCGCCCCTCTTACCCTTCCTCTATTAGCAAATGTATTTATCGTTTGCCTTCTCTTTCTGTAGCTAACAGTCTCTCTCG
>NW_026378494.1:0-292 GCF_001194135.2 Octopus bimaculoides | reverse complement strand
TTTTTATATATATATATATATATATATATATATATATACTATATTTTTCAATATTCGATTTTTTATTTATTTCTTATTATTTTATTTCTTTTATTTGGTTATTTATTTCCCCTCGATATAACCAAGCATTTCAACGAGAAAGAGAGAAAGAAAAAAGCTAAAAAAACATTGAAACTTCACAGAACAGCTTTTACAATGTTCCAGTGTCTGACAATCGACTTTGAAAATTGTCGAAATAAGTTTCGATTCTCTTTTTATTTTTCATCAGTTTTCGGGAGTTTTTTTTTTTTTT
>NW_026378493.1:0-263 GCF_001194135.2 Octopus bimaculoides | reverse complement strand
GTAGTGGCGGTGATGTTTTTTGATAGTTTTTTTTTTGGTGGGGGGATGGCAGTGGTGGTTATATTTGCGCTGGTTGCGCCAGTAACAATAGTCATAGTGGTGATAGTGGTGGTGTTGGTACGTCAGTGGTAGAGATGGCGATGATAGTAGTAATGGTGGTGATGGTAGTTGTAATGGATATCATGGTGGTGGTTATGTTGCCAGTGGTGGTGATGTTGGTGTTAGTCAAAGTGGTCACGATGTTAGTGATGATAATGTTGTTG
>NW_026378492.1:0-206 GCF_001194135.2 Octopus bimaculoides | reverse complement strand
ATATATATATATATATATATATATGTATATTTGTATATATATATATTTATATATATATGTGCGTGTGTGTGTGTCTATGTATGTATGTATGTATATATATATATATATGTATATATATATGTATATTTGTATATATATATATATTTATATATATATGTGCGTGTGTGTGTGTGTCTATGTATGTATGTATATATATATATATATAT
>NW_026378491.1:0-303 GCF_001194135.2 Octopus bimaculoides | reverse complement strand
TATGCTCATTTTTAGAGTATCCTAATCATTAGTTTCACCTTCGCTGTTTCCAGGCTTTAGATCTATTTCGTATTCCCTCCCGTTCGTATTTTTGTCTGTGATGTTCTGGTTTGGTGCATTTTGATCATCATTATACATTCCCACGCTCTGTGTTTGTTGTCTTACGTTATTTACTTCGTTTTTGTTGGACATGTTACGTCTGTCTTCGTATCTTACAGTCTCAATGCTTATGATATTATTTGGCATTGCTGTATGGTTACTATCTACGTTTTCCTGATGTATTTTTCCTTTTAAGTGTTCTAT
>NW_026378490.1:0-542 GCF_001194135.2 Octopus bimaculoides | reverse complement strand
TTATTTTTGTTGGTAGTTAATTTATAATATATTGTTATATATATATATGTACGTATGTGTATATATGTATATATATGTGTATGTACATGTGTATATGTATGTATATCTATCTATCTATCTATATATATACATGTGTGTGTGTGTGCATAGGTATGTTTATGTGTGTCAGGGTATGCGTGTAGGTGTGTTTGTGGGGGGGGGCAGTTAACTATAATAAATAAAAGAGGGAATGAATAAGAGGATGGGTGGGCACGTCGGGGGTGGGGGTGGCGTAGGGCTCTGACAAGAAGAGATTCTGACAGATGTGTAATTAGTCTCTCTTGTGGCAGAGTAGGAAGTGGTACTTAAGGGTGACCTGGGTTACAACAATGTCAGATAAAATGTAACATAAATAAATAAATATATAAATGGATAAATAAATATATAAAGCCTCCCACTCATAAGTTGTTGTTTAGCCATTCCATTCATGGCAATCCAGTCTTTTTAAAGGTACACATGATTGCATTGTGTTGATGTGACTCTGTTTTTTTTTTATAATTAAA
>NW_026378489.1:0-215 GCF_001194135.2 Octopus bimaculoides | reverse complement strand
TATATACATACATACGTATACATACACACACACACACACACACACACACATATATATATGTCTTTGTGTATATGTATTAATTTATACATCCATTTAACCATCCGTCAAGTTTTCTATCTTCTTGTATGTCTATCGATCTGTTTATCCCTTTTTCTTCTTTATATCTAACTATCCCTCTCTCCACTTATCCATCACCCTCTACTCGCATCCAACCA
>NW_026378488.1:0-1640 GCF_001194135.2 Octopus bimaculoides | reverse complement strand
TATATATATATGAAGAAAAAAGAGAGGAAGAAAGAAAGAGAGAGAAAGAAAAAAAGAGGGAGAAAGTGAAAAAGAGCTCGCGATCGAGAGAGAGAGAG
This sequence comes from Octopus bimaculoides, assembly GCF_001194135.2. NCBI lineage: Eukaryota > Metazoa > Mollusca > Cephalopoda > Octopoda > Octopodidae > Octopus > Octopus bimaculoides. The sequence continues at coordinate 1,542 of NW_026378488.1, read as the reverse complement.
AGAGAAAGAAATTGTTATTAATCCATGTGTATATATTAATTTATCAAACAGTGTATTATTATAATTGAGGTAATCATTCGTAGTATTTGGCAGACTTTGATGTTTGAATTTGAAATTAAAAAATTATTAGGTAAAAGACTTATAGAATGCACGTATTTAATATTTTCGTTGCTTGTTTGTTACGAAATTCTTAAATATCCAGTTGGGTGTAAGAGTAATCATGTATAGCACTATTTCATTCTTTTTAAAAATCATCAGCATCGCATTACCCGAAATATAGAATTAAACATTTTATGAAGCGAGACATTTTTCACAGATGGGAAATAATTACAGCCTGCAAGAAATTAATGAAATGTATTCTTTCTTTTTTTTCTTCATCTTTACAGAACGTTAGTAGTTTAGCAATCGAGTGAGAAATGAGAGACAGTTCGCTGCGTCTATATTTAGGAAGTTCTACTTTGTGGTCTTTTCAAAGAAGCTAATATCTTAGTTTTAGCTACAAACGAAATTTGCAAACCATTTCCGTATGTTCTTTCAGAGGCAGACGATGGCTTGGAGCTGCTGTTTCATAGCAGTAATTCCTTAGTGGAAAAAATATCTTTTCGGGAACATAAAGTCTCAATCTATCGTCAACAATTTAGTCGGATCTTTTCGAATTTACAGTCAGAATTTTTTCAGATACGCGGCGCCTTCTAGCGGACATTACGTTTATTCTTTTATTCTTTTACTTGTTTCAGTCATTTGACTGCGGCCATGCTGGAGCACCGCCTTTAGTCGTACAAATCGACCTCAGGACGTATTCTTTGTAAGTCTAGCACTTAATTCTATCGGTGTCTTTTGCCGAACTGCTAAGCTACGGGAACGGAAACGCACCAACATCGGTTGTCAAGTGATGGTGTGGTGGAACACATACACACACACACGCACACACACACGTATACGACAGGTTTCTTTCAGTTTCCGTCAACCAAATCCACTCACAAGGCTATCTAAGCCCGAGGCTATAGTAGAAGTCACTTGCCCATGGTACCATGAAATTCACAAGCCGTTTCCGATATATTCTTTCAGATGCAGACGATGGTTTAGAGCTGCTGTTTCATAGCAGTAATCCTTCGTTACGTAGTGGAAGAAACACATCTATAATGGTACCATATTTTTTTATATCATATCTTTTTTTTATCTTTTATTTTACACTTGTTTCACTCATTAGATCGCGACCATGCTGTTAATGTCCTGTTGTTTACATTTGTATTTGTGTACTATTTCTCCGTTTTGTTCCGTCATTGTTTTCGTATACATTCGCTGCTTTCTTCCAAAAATTTAGTGCTCTTAGCTTGGATTTTCCTAGGGGCTGGCCAGATTGGAGCAGTCTCGAGTATAGCCAGCCGAAACTGCAAAGATAATCTGGAACTCGACTAACGAAAGAAAACCCCGAATGACCCGTCCTTGTTTTTTCATGTCCCTTTTTGTATCATCCAACAGTCTGGATATTTTGTCGCGTTCTTGTCCCATATTTTGTATCCTTATACATACATACATATA
>NW_026378487.1:0-558 GCF_001194135.2 Octopus bimaculoides | reverse complement strand
TATGTTTATAAATGTATAAGAACTTTTAAATAAGTTCTCCACCGATATTGCTGTTTACATACCGAAGGGCTTGGTAAAAATCATTAATTGTTGATTTATTAATAAATTAATAAATTGATAAACCTTTACCCTTTTAATTGTTATAAATGAAACCATCAAACAATCACCAAAGACATACATACACCAAACCCGGGGGATCTAAAACTGCGACCCATCATAGCTGGCCCAGCCTGTGAAACACACAGACTAAGTCTATTTATGGACATCCTCCTAAAACCCTTCCTTAAACACATAAATAGCTATATCAGAGATGACTTAGATATGCAAAATCACCTCCCAAAGAAAGTCAAGGAAGAAACAATCATGGTCTCATTTGACGTGATTAATTTATACACCAGTATATCTCATAATTATGGACTTGAGGCAATTCAATTCTGGCTGGATCAATTCCCGAAAGAAATCCTAAAGAGGATCAGTAAAGAGTTCATTACTAAATCGGTTGAATTCGTCTTACGAAACAACCACTTCATGTTTGACAATACTTTCTACCGACAAAAA
>NW_026378486.1:0-393 GCF_001194135.2 Octopus bimaculoides | reverse complement strand
TCATTCTCCTCATTCATTCAGTCCTGACGGTCAGTAGAATTTGGGGGAGGGGGAAGGTTTAGTGTTCTGAGTCACAGGCGGAACCCCTCATTAAACTTCGCACACACATGCATACATACATGCATACATACATGCATGCATGCATACATATACAAACATGCATACACGCATATATGCAAGCATATGTACGAACATACATACATGAATACATACATGCATGCATACACATGTACATAGGTAAACGCATGCGTACATACATGCATACATGTATACACATGCATACACAAATAGAAATTATAGTATACATACATCTATATATGTGTGTGTGTGTACATATGTACATGTATATATATATATACATATATATTCACATATATATATACACATATATAT
>NW_026378485.1:0-357 GCF_001194135.2 Octopus bimaculoides | reverse complement strand
GTGTATGTGTTTGTGTACGTATGGTTTCAATAATAATTATTAATATAAGCTATTTATTTCTAGACTCTCTAATGCAAGAAACAAGTAAACAATGAAAGATGAAAGACATATATAATAGAAAAGCTTGGGTGTGGCTGGTAATTAAGAAGGCTTCACCGCCGAAAGCAAATCGTCTGTGTGGGCAGTCTAACTGGGATGATGTTGGCTGTTAGGCACTCATAGCTCGAAACCGACGGAAGAATTCATTGCACATGCACGCACGCACACACAAGCACACACACACATATGTATATATTTGTATGTGTGTATACAGATACTTCTTCATATATATATATATATATATATATATATATATAT
>NW_026378484.1:0-445 GCF_001194135.2 Octopus bimaculoides | reverse complement strand
ATATATACATATATATATATATATGTAACGGATGGCGATATTTGTTCTGTGTGTGCCATAAATATCGCCATGCGTTAGAGAAAAAATTTGTAGTTTGGAATCAGTAGTTCTTTGACTGCTATTTCTAAATTCTCAGTATGTTGGAGAAGGAACTCATGCTAATCCTCACGGTGGTGCACCAGCATGACCGCAGTCACTTGGCTGAAACACATAAATAAATAAATAAATAATCCCTGTACATTTATGATTATAAATGGTTTTACCGATAAAGGTTTTTTCATACTGAACTACTTGGCAAAATTGTTAATTATCAATTTTATTACTAATTGACGATTCCCTGCCCTATATCTGTATATTTTATATTGATGCTTCTAATTGGTTGGTTAAACTGTAACCCTTTATACGGGACTTTTTTATACGGGACTATTTGTGGCGCACATAGAAT
>NW_026378483.1:0-231 GCF_001194135.2 Octopus bimaculoides | reverse complement strand
TACTTTGTGGCGATCTCCTGTTCCTGGATTGCAAATGCATAGCCTTCAAATTGTGATGTGATGTATTGGTCTTGGGTCTAAGAGAGGCTGCGCTTCATGTCAATCCTATTGTCTCCTTCAAGCTTCTGGGCAACATACCCGTACATGGTCTTTTTTTGTATGCTAAGTGCCTTCCATCCAGGTCTTCTCTGAGGTAAGAGAGCCCAGCTATTTTGGGGCTGTATAGGAGAT
>NW_026378482.1:0-230 GCF_001194135.2 Octopus bimaculoides | reverse complement strand
TTATTAGTAGTAGTAGTAGTCTTATAACTACGCTTACTCCTATTATTAACGTTATTAATTTTATTAACATTATTAACATCAACATTAGAGGAAGCAGAATCTGGATAAATATAGTATACCTTATCATTATATCCTGCCTCCAACAAAGCAGAGTAATAAAACTTTGCCTCATCTTCAAATACCAGATTATTAGCGGATAGGTTAGACAATCTTAATGATATACTATGAAC
>NW_026378481.1:0-586 GCF_001194135.2 Octopus bimaculoides | reverse complement strand
TTCATATTTAGTTGAGGAAGGTATTTATTGATGAAAATTGCCTCTTTATTATATATATATAGGCGTAGGAGTGGCTGTGGTAAGTATGGTCCCGGGTTCAGTCCCACTGCGTGGCATACTGGGCAAGTGTCTTCTACTATAGCCTCGGGCCGACCAAAGCCTTGTGAGTGGATTTGGTAGACGGAAACTGAAAGAAGCCTGTCGTATATATGTATACGAAGGGAAATGGAAATTAATAAAAATTTTCACTTCCAGTGGCCTAGCGTATAAAAATTTAGTCCAAAGACTGACTTTAGTTTAGCAAATAAGATGATCTGCTAGGTGAAGTCGTTTTCAACAGGTACACCTTAGATTAAAATATGTAAACACGAGGCAATCAATTATATGCTTCCCGTTTATACATCCTAATTTTTCGAATCTACTATTCTAGAACCTTGGTGTTCTTTCTAGCGTAAGGAATCCCATGAGTGAATTCCTCTTATGTGTTTAAATATACACTGTATCTTATATATATATATTGACTTCCTAAGAATATTGTTAAAGAAGTGATATTTTAAATTCTCAATCGCAGAATAATGCTAATAAT
>NW_026378480.1:0-939 GCF_001194135.2 Octopus bimaculoides | reverse complement strand
TATATATATATATATATACATACATACATGCCTATTTAGGCATACATGTTTATGAATCTTTCATTTAAATTGAAACAAGTTTTTAATTATTTAATTTCGTCTTTTTGCGATATTATAGAGAGATGGTAAGTGAAAATAGTAGCTATGCCGAGGGAGATTATAGAAGAAGAAAGAAAGCATTATTAAAGGTAAGTGAAGAAGTTAGATAAATAGATGGGTGGGAGAATATCAGAGTGGAAGGGAGAAAGAACTAGAGAGAAAGCAGCAGTAAGAATGCTCGCGTGACAAGCAATGAAGGGAGCAAAGAAATATATGGAAGTATGGAAGAAAAGTCGAAAGGAAAAGAAAGAGAGATGGAAAGAGAGAATCGGTGATAATTGTTTATATAATAACAGTGGTTAGAGAGAATGATAGAGATATAAAGAGAGTGGAAGTGAGAAAGACAAAAATCCCTGATTAAAAGGTCACTTTCAATAACTGTCCAGGACAGAAGTATAATGAAGTCTCCCACCCAACAATTTTATTGTTTCCAACCTGAAATGTATAAAAGATAAGGTTCAATTGTGGAAGCACTTATGCAATTTGATGAAGTTTGATGAAAATAAACATATGTAAAGACTTTTAATCAATTTTTTTTTCGTCAGTGCAGAAAGCATAGTAGAGTCATTGGACGAAAAAAATCTTGGGACCTAAGGACTGGTTTTACTGAAAATAGTGGAGAAAGTGACAATCATCAAGAAATAAAATACAAGCTTTCCAGGAATATCGTTATTCAAATTTTCTTTTTATATCTCAAGCTCAGTGGAGCGCCATCCAGGAATAGAAGTTTCATTTAAAAAGCACACACACATATGAACATGTGAGTCAAAACACAATATACACAGATACATACATAGATACATACATATATATTATATGTATGAATATATATATATATAT
>NW_026378479.1:0-258 GCF_001194135.2 Octopus bimaculoides | reverse complement strand
TGTTAAACGATGATGATGATGATGATGATGATATATGTATATATATATATCTCATCATCATCGTGTGTGTGTGGGGAGGGAAACAGACACACACACACACAAACATATATGTATGTTTTTGTGTGTGTGTCTGTTACCCTCCACACACACACACATCACTTGACAACCAATGCTGGTGTGTTTACGTCCTGTAACTTAGCGGTTCAGTAAAGGAGACTGATAGAATAAGTACTAAGCTTACAAAGAATAAGTCCTGGG
>NW_026378478.1:0-246 GCF_001194135.2 Octopus bimaculoides | reverse complement strand
CACACATACGTATACATATGTGTGTGTGTGTGTGTGTGTGTGTGTGTGTGGTTTTGTTTTAGTTCTTGTTTAGTTTTTTTTCCTTTTGTTGATTTGTTTCTATTACCGCCATTGCTATCCATGGCGATCTGTATGTATACTGTTATTGTTGTTGTTGTTTTAAAGTTATGATTACTGTTGTTGTTATTGCTGTTGTCGAGTATCATCATCATCATCATCATCATCATCATCATCATCATCATCATC
>NW_026378475.1:0-792 GCF_001194135.2 Octopus bimaculoides | reverse complement strand
ATACATACATATATACATATATATAAAAATACAAATATAAAATCTACACACATGTATACACAGAAAAAACATGTATATACATATACATATATATATATGCATAAATATATATACATACACTTATATGTATATACTTACTAATTTATATAGACAAATTACACACACTCACATATATACTTATACCCATATATATACATATATATACACATTTACATAAGTACATACATAAATATACATATACATATACACAAAAATACTCATAACTATATATAAAAAAAAATAAATAAATAAAATAGAATAAAAATACACACAAATAAAAATTCACTCAAATAAATATATAAATAAGGAATATTATAAAACAAAACTACCCTCACACACTTACTCACACACAATATATATATAAATATACATCTATACTCACAAATACATATCTTTATGCATACATGTAAATACAAATATACACTCAACATACACAAACATATATAAAAACACAACACATATATATACACTTAAACCTATATAAATACATACGTAAACATATATACATACACCTAAAAATATACATACATACTAACGCATATAGACTAAAACACACACACTCATATATATACATATACATGCATATACACATACCCATATAAACAAAATAAATAAAAAATCATTAGCTAAAGTTTTTATATAAATAAAGTAGTTTATGTCTACATATTATTTTTCGTTCATCAAAAGAGTTAAGTATATTATCATCCTTATGAAATAATATCTCTTTAAATTCATTATTACATAAATTACAAA
>NW_026378474.1:0-220 GCF_001194135.2 Octopus bimaculoides | reverse complement strand
ATGGCCACAGTCAAATGACTGAAACAAGTAAAAGAGTAATAAAAGAGTAATTATACACACACACACTCACACACTCACACGCACACACATTCACACACATATACACATATATATATATACAGTACATAGGTATATATTTGCGTGTGTATGGATATCTATATATATGTATGTATATTTATGTATAGATATTTATATATATATATATATATATATATATATA
>NW_026378473.1:0-520 GCF_001194135.2 Octopus bimaculoides | reverse complement strand
ATATATATATATATATATATACATGTATGCATAAACTACACATGCTCTCACACACACACATCTACGTATATCTACATAAATCTTTGTGTCTGTATACACCCACTTTTGTCGAATATCGCGGTAATTTTTCTTTCTTTAATCATAATAGTCGACCCACATAAATTTATTTGTTGCTATTGAGGACGTGAGAATAAGTTAGACTGCACTAAACGAATCGACACTTCAAGGTTTCTAGCTTAGGAGCTTCACCCGTCACAATTGTTTAGCCTACCTGATTGTCATGTGAGCCTAAATACCACAATTTAGGCCAAGAAACCGCAAAATACCACAAACGATAGGTAATAACACAGTTCTTGTTTAATATCAAGGAGGTTCTAGTGTTGCCCCGTTGACGCTGGTGCAGCTCTATGGTAAGGAGGTTGTTTCCCAACCACACGGTACCAGGTTCAGTCCCACTGCGTGGCAACTTAGGCAAGTGTCTTCTACTATAACCTCAGGCCGACCAAAGCCTTGTGAGTGG
>NW_026378472.1:207-537 GCF_001194135.2 Octopus bimaculoides | reverse complement strand
ACACACATACATACATACATATACATGCATGCATACATACGTGTGTGTGTGTGTAATATATGCATTTACGTATGAATGCACCTATGTGTGTGCATATATGTATGGAGATATGCGTGTGTGCATATAGAAATGTGACCATATACGCATGTGTTTATGTACGCATCTGTGGTCTCAGCTATATATATACAAGCAGCCGATTATGCTTGTATGTAAGAATGCATGTATGTATGTATGTATGTATGTATGTTGATATTTATATATGTATGTGCGCGTATGTATGCATGTATGTATGTATATGTATATATATATATATATGTGTGTGTGTGTGTG
>NW_026378472.1:0-197 GCF_001194135.2 Octopus bimaculoides | reverse complement strand
GTGTGTGTGTGTGTGTGTGTATGTGTGTGTTGATTGATATAATGATATAAACATACATGTAAATATACATACATGCATACAGGCATGCATGTATACATTGATGCATACATGCATATAGATAAATAAATAAATAAATATATATGTATATGTATATATAATATACATATATATATATATAAGTATTATACATATATATA
>NW_026378471.1:1064-2011 GCF_001194135.2 Octopus bimaculoides | reverse complement strand
TGAATATTCATGAGATATCATAGATATTTATCCTATAATGGTAAGATGAAATATTGTTTGTTATGACTTTATACTAAACTGTACAATTATGTTATGACAGAATACATATTTACCACCAGTGCCAAATGAATTGATACTAGCTTCTCTTTATTCTAGAAATATGTTAAATAAGAATATATCTGAGAATTCTGAAAGAATAGTTTTTTATTAAAAATATCATTTAGTTATGTCACCAATGTAGAGAGAGTTGTAGTTACGAAATTGTTCTCACACACACCATCATATCTTCTTTTACATTTAAATACATTTATTGCTATATAATGTTAACATGTTCATTCTTCTGTAAGGATGCACTCATGTATAGTCAACTGTCGTTTTCGAACAAAAGATTTACTGCAGACATCACAGTGATATGGCTTCTCTCCTGTATGAATGTATTTGTGTTCAGTTAAATGGAAATTTCTAGAGAATGCTTTATTACAGATATCACAGCGATATGGCTTCTCTCCTGTATGGGTTTGTTTGTGTTCAATTAAAGTGTGATTCCGAGAGAATGATTTACCACAGATATCACAGTGGTACGGTTTATCGTCTGTATGAATGCGTTTGTGTTTGATTAAATGCTGACTGTCAGAAAATGATTTACCACAGATATCACAGTGATATGGTTTATCTCCTGCATGAATGCGTTTGTGTCCAGTTAAGTGACCTTTCTGAGAGAAGGATTTGCCACACACATCACAGCTATGGGGCTTCTCCCCTGTATGGATGCGGATGTGTTTACTTAAGCTACTACTCGTGGAAAACGATTTGTCACAGATGTCACAATTGTATGGTTTCTCTCCAGTGTGACTACGTCTGTGTTTGCTCAAGTTACTACTTGTAGAAAAGGATTTAGTACAGATATCACAGTGGTATGGCTTATCTCCTGTATGAATGCGCTTGTG
>NW_026378471.1:763-1054 GCF_001194135.2 Octopus bimaculoides | reverse complement strand
TACAGATATCACAGTGGTATGGCTTATCTCCTGTATGAATGCGCTTGTGTTCAGCTAAGTAATGATGCCGAGAGAAGGATTTATCACAGACATCACAGTGATATGGCTTAACTCCTGTATGAATTTGCTTGTGAACACTTAAGCTGCTTCTTTCAGAGAATGCTATGCCACACATGTCACACTGGTACGGCTTCTCTCCTGTATGAATGCGTATGTGAATGGTCAAAGTACTTTTCAAAGTGAATGATTTACCACAGATGTCGCACTCGTATAGTTTCTCTCCTGTGTGAA
>NW_026378471.1:0-727 GCF_001194135.2 Octopus bimaculoides | reverse complement strand
ATGATTTACCACAGATATCACAGTGATATGGCTTCTCTCCTGTGTGAATGAATTTGTGCTCATTTAAATGATGATTCCGAGAGAACGACTTGCCGCAGACATCACAATGATATGGCTTCTCTCCTGTGTGAATACGCCTGTGTTTTGTTAAGTGATGGTTTATAGAGAAAGATTTACCACAGACATCGCAGTGATATGGTTTTTCTCCTGTATGAATGCGTCTGTGTTGGATTAAGTGACAAGTTTGAGAAAACGATTTACTACAGATATCACATTGATATGGCTTATCTTCTCCATGAATAAGTTTGTGAAGAGCGAATTGACTTTTTTTAGAGAATGACATTTTACAAATATTACAGTGATATATTGTTTTTCCAATATCTTTCGACATTTCATCAGGAAAATCAATCCACAGTCATTTTCATTTCACCATGTCATATCATATACGTTTCTTTCTTTTTTTAAACAATTTTCCGTCTCTCACTTCAATATGTTCTCGTTTCTGTATATCTTTATATTTTATTCTAAACAAATATTTTCTCCGCTATATTTCTATCCATCTGTAATCTTTTTTAATATCTGCAGCTGCTCCAAACTCTGCTGTAATCCAATTTTAACTAGAACTCAAAATCATCTTGTACACATTGCAGTCAGCCAAACAAAAGACATTTTGCTATTAATTTCAGTTAAGAGAAAATATTTTCAAGTAATTCTACTTTACATTTAT
>NW_026378470.1:0-773 GCF_001194135.2 Octopus bimaculoides | reverse complement strand
GTCACCAGAGATCTTTGACGCTATGGTTTGTGTTTATCCCGCCCTCATCACCATGTACAAGCTTCACATGGAACCGATGTATTTTTGTTAACAGAATTATTTATACCTTTGAAACACAAGCACCACTATATATTTTTTCTTTTTGTTAGTTTTCGTCACGTAGTGTTCTACATTTTGAAATACTCGCAATTTGTATTTTTACTGCTTATGTTTGCTTCGCTTGATATATTTCCGAAATTAAACATTTTAATGTACAATATATACTTCACATTATTACATAGGCGTAGGAGTGGCTGTGTAGTAAGTAGCTTGCTTACGAACCACATGGTTCCGGATGCTGTACCACTGCGTGGCACTTTGGGGAAGTGTCTTCTACTATAGCCTCAAGCCAACCAAAGCCTTGTCAGTGGATTTGGTAAACGGAAACTAAAAGAAGCCCGTCGTATATATATATATATATATATATATATATAAAATATATAGTTTTAGGGAAAATAACCAAGTTTCAAGAACTCATCGATGAAAATCCACTATCACATATAGAAAAATTAACAATTAAAAGCACAATAAATGAGTATAATATAAAGCAAAGTAAATATCATAAGATAAATATAATAAAATGATTACACGTCTTTCATAACTAATTTTCAAATAGAAAGGAAATTTAAATCGACTATTTTTGATTGATAATATTTGATTAATAATTAGTCTTTATTGTATATTATATCGTTAAAGGTTTTTTTTATTAAAACTTTGTATATATATATAAAGTT
>NW_026378469.1:3778-4293 GCF_001194135.2 Octopus bimaculoides | reverse complement strand
TGTCCCCCCACCATCGCTTGACAACTGATGTTGGTGTGTTTACGTCCCCGCAATTTAGCGGTTCGGCAAAAATGACCGATAGAATAAGTACAGACTTACAAGGAATAAGTCCTGGCACGATCGCTTCAAAAGCCGCATCTCAATCGTCTTTTTCGACATCCGCGGTATTGTGCATCGAGAATTCGTCCATCAGAGCTAGCCAGCCAGACATTCGATCGAGAGTTCTACAGCGACGTTTTGAAGCGTTTGAGGGAGGGCATTCGGCGAAAGCGACCGGATCTGTGGAGCACGAAGAATTAGATTCTTCACGATGTCAACGCACCCTATCACCGAGCTCTGCTCACTCGTTAGTTTCCCACCCAAAACAACATGGTATCGCTTCCGCACCAATCCTATTCGTCAGATTTAGCACGTGCGGACTTCCATCTCTTCCCCAAGATAAAAAGGCTGCTCAAAGGTTGCCGTTTTAATACTGTTGTGGAGATCCAGAGCGAATCGCAGAAGGTCCTCGACTC
>NW_026378469.1:2151-2847 GCF_001194135.2 Octopus bimaculoides | reverse complement strand
GTGTGTGTGTGTGCGTGCGATGTTATCTGCGATGATTTTTTTTGGTAAGCGGTGTCGATTTTAGAATTCTGTAAATAATAATAGTAGTATTTTATAAGCTTCAAGCTTATAAGGGAACACCGTTCATCAACTAAGATAAATAGTCTAATAGTGGGGCATATAAACCCTCTCCGGAAAAAAAGGAGGGTTGCTACCGTAACGGTTGCACACTTATCACGAAAACAGAGGTGTGGGTTCGAGTGTCACGCGTACGGGCAACCCTATTTTTTCCCATGAAGGTCTTATATGCTCCAATATTAGACTATTTATCTTTGTCAATGCACGGTGATCGCTTATAGTATATATATTCTTTTATTCTTTTACTTCTTTCAGTCATTTTGGCTGCGGCTTTACTGGAGTACCGCATTTAGCCGAACAAATCGACTCCAGGACTTATCCCTTGTATGTCTGTACTTATTCCGTGCCACTCAGAACATTGCCTACGACCCATTGCTTCGCAAATTTGTCGAAGCATGTTCAATGTCTCTATAGAAAACTTCCCAAGTTTAATGCAAAATTTCACGTTGACTCTTTGTTCCAACTTCCTCTCAATAACAAAAGTCGCAAACTACAACTTACATATGATGACAAAAACACAAATTTCACAACTTGTGAAGTAAACGGGCGTAGGACAAAGCCCCCTAGGACAAAAGCCCC
>NW_026378469.1:0-889 GCF_001194135.2 Octopus bimaculoides | reverse complement strand
CCCCCCCCCCCAAAAAAAAACAACAAAAGACGAAGACAGGTGGTGTAGTATTAGTATAACGCTGGGGAATTGAAAAAGTCTTTAACGTTTCGAGCCTACGCTCTTCCACAGAAAGGAACACAGAAAGAAACAAGGAGAGAAAAAAATGTGTGTAGTGGTTAGCGATCTATCATGGGAATACATATATATGTATATATATTATGAAAGGTTCTAGGTAAATTCCACCGCGGTAAATTCCACCGCGGTAAATTCCACCACGGAAAATTCCACCACGGTATATTTCACCATGGTAAATTCCACCATGGTAAATTCCACCACGGAAAATTCCACCACGGTATATTTCACCATGGTAAATTCCGCCATGGTAAATTCCACCCGCTAATAATCACCGTGGGCAGCTTCTCTAGACCGTGGGTCAATACCTATGTTATTTAATCTATCTCTCAAGTCTTAAGAAGAGAGAGAGAGAGAAAGTCTGAAGGTGAGATAGAAAATAATCTTTATAATCTGTTTGAATGAGATAGGATCGCTTTAATGTACTCCCATTTATGAAAAAGACTCATCACAAAATTTCAAAAATAATATAATTTGGGATAAAGAAAGAAAAGATTAAATTTTAGCACACATTTTATTATAACAATAGGATAAAAAATAACAGCGAATACATTGTGAAGTAGACTTAGGATAAGAAAGTTTAATTTATATAAAAGAAAAATTCTTAAGACAAATTGTGTGCAATACTTCTTAAAAATTGCAGAGGGTTTTCACTCTGATATTCCTCAACTAGATTCTTCAGTCGTGCATCAATTATTTGATAGGTCTTTTAATTTTTTTTGTCGTTGAGTCTCCACGTCCAACGTGTGCAATTTTTGTCTGGCTTAATCCTTCC
>NW_026378468.1:0-248 GCF_001194135.2 Octopus bimaculoides | reverse complement strand
CCCTGGTTTTTCTATGACATTTATCTTCAACTTAGTACTTTTGAGGATTTATCTAAATCTGCAGGCTAGTTCTCCGTGTGGTGTGGCATCTATAAACATTACTCCTTGGAACTTGTCGGTATTGTACCACATGTTCTTTCTGCTTGCTTTGTCACTAATTCATTGTAGTCAATTCCACTGTTTATTACGGTACCTAGATTGTGTTCCATCTGTATCTTTGACAACAATCTCCTCAAATTTCTTGCTAG
>NW_026378467.1:0-307 GCF_001194135.2 Octopus bimaculoides | reverse complement strand
TACATATATATGTATATATACATATATATGTATATATATATATACATATAAGTGTATATATATATGTATATATACATATATATATATTTATATGTACATATATATATATATGAGTGTATATATATGTATACATATACATGTATATAAATGTTTATTTATACATGTATATATATATACATGTGTATATGTATATACAGGAATGTATATGTATATATATATACATCGATATATATAAGTATATATATATTATACATATATATATACATGTGTATATATGTATGCATATATATGCATATATATATATATA
>NW_026378466.1:0-523 GCF_001194135.2 Octopus bimaculoides | reverse complement strand
ATATACATATATATATATATATATAAAATAAATAATAGATTTTTATTAAATGTTATATTTCCATTTTCTTACTTTCTTTTGAATGATTATAAACCATGATATATATATAAACTTATTGTTTTATGAATAATATTATTATTCACAACAAATATTAGGTATGTACCAGTAAGTCATTGGATGATACAGTCCCTTAATGAGGCTAATTTAGGGATGCAGTTGAGCAAGAGACCAAGAAAACTCCTTGCAACACCAAAGATGAAAGGAAGGCATGGGTTATGGCAGCATTCACTAACTTTATCAAGGCGACCATCCAGGAGAGTTGTAGGAGATTCCAAAGTCGTCTGGAGGCCATGGTTGAAGCTAATGGCGATTTTATTGAAAAATTTACTCTTTAGTATTTCAAGATATTTTGATGTAATTTTGGTAAATGTATTTCTTAAAATGAGATGTTAGTGTTATTTTCCTTTTTGTGCAATTTAGACAACAATATATTCACTGCACCCTGTATATATATATATATATA
>NW_026378465.1:26662-27402 GCF_001194135.2 Octopus bimaculoides | reverse complement strand
TATACATATATACATATACATATATATATATATATATATATATATATAGAGCCCCTTCGGTCATGAATGCCCATGGCATTGCATCTAGAATGTTCCTTGCCAATGTAGAAGTCTGTGCAAGGTTAGTTTATGGAAGACTAGTGGTCACCCATGCATACCAGCCTCCCCTCTCTACACCACTGTTGTTATCCAAGGGAAAGTGATGTCACAACCCATTTCTACAGTTGAGTGAACTGGACCATCATAAAATAAAGTGTCTTCCTCAAGAACAGAACACACAGCCCGGTGCGGGAATTGAACTCACAACCCCACAATTGTAAGCCCGTTATTCTAACCACTAAGCCATACAAAACAGTATAAAGTAATTCTTCAGGTAAATGCCAAATTGTTTTTATTATGATTCAACATAAAAACAAACAACACACATACACACAGACACACACACACTTCTTGATTAATTAAACGCAAGAAGGACTCAATGCCGCAATTGAATGAAATAATGTATTTCGGTTAATCCTCCAACAGAGCAGTCCATTGGGTCACCCTAAATAAAATACATCTGAGTGTGGAATTATATACACCTACATATATACATATATATTTACACACCCATCCATATATATAAACATATATGTGTATGTGTATCCACATATATATATATATATATATGTTTATACACAGACATACAGACAGGCATATATAGAGATTTATATACAAATATTTATATATATATATATATA
>NW_026378465.1:23318-26212 GCF_001194135.2 Octopus bimaculoides | reverse complement strand
ATATATATATATATATATACATATACACACACATATATCCACACACATAGTACATAGATAAACACATAAAAGCATATATATATCTGTAAATACATGCACAAACATATACACAAATAGACATACACACATATATATATATACACACACTGACAGACAGACAAGTAGATATACAAAGTGACAAAGACAGAAAGACAGACAGACAGAGAGACAGATAGAAGCAGGTATATAGAAAGATAGAGAGAGAGAGAGAGAGAGAGAGACACAGAGATATGGACAGATAGTCAGAGACAAATAGGTAGAGATACATATAGATATAGATGGATAAATAGATAGATAGATAGATAGATAGATAGATAGATAGATATAGATAGATAGATAGATAGATAGATAGATAGATAGATAGACAAGTAGATTATCCTGATAAACGGGATATTAAGATCAAAAGATTAGCAACAGATGGAGATTACAATAATAGAGATGGTAGCCAACTTACTTGGTGGTGGGTATTTAGTGCTGGGGGGTGGGGTGGAGGGGCAGACAGTAATTAATGCAGCTGGCAGGACAGCAGTAATCAAATACACCTTCAGCACACCGACACACTCATTAAGTGCAGTAACGATGAACGGATTTAACAAGGGCAAAGTGTATGCACTGCTTGTTACAATTATGTCCTGATGCCAGCCCTTGCTTACGCTGTTGTTAACTTGTCTATCTGTGTGACGTGGTAATTAACGATAACATGGCATGTGTGTGTGTCAGAGCATATATATATGTGTGTGCATGTAAAGCATATTTGCGCGCACACACATGTAAACATGCACACATACTTTATATGTTGAGGCTACCATTGGTTCCATGTTAAGGGATTTCCTTAACAATTATCAAACATTTGACATGGAACATTGGTGTTCATTTCCTGTTTGGAAAAAATTTGTGTGTGTGTGTGTGTGTGTCCATTTTCCATGCTAGTGTGTGTGTGTGTGTATCCCCATTTTCCATGCTAGTATGTGTGTGTGTGTGTGCAGACATCGCTGTGTGCAAACAACCTTGCTTCCTAACCACATGGTTCTGGGTTTAGCCAGTCCCACTGAGTGGTACCATGGGCAAGTGGCTCTTACTACAGCTCAAACCAACCAAAGCCTTTTGAGTGGATTTCACAGACAGAAACTGGAAGAAGCGTGTGCGTGCATGCGTGCGTGCGTGCGTGTCCTACCACCACTTGACAACCGATGTTGGTGTATTTACATCCTCATAACTTAGCAGTTTGGCAAAAGAACCAATAGAATAAGTACCAGGCTTAGCAAAAAAAATTAAGTTGATTCAGTTGTCTAAAAAGTCTTCAAGGCAGCGCCCCAGCATGGCCATAGTCTAGCAACTGGAAAGACACCCATCCTGGTGACACATAAGAGGTACCGGTGCCAGTGACATGTACAAGGTACCCATGGCAGTGACACATAAAAGGCACCCAGTACCCTCTGCGGAGTGATTGGCGTTGGGAAGGGTATCTAGCCATAGAAACCATGCCAAACTAGACTGGAGCCTTTTACAAGTCTCTGGTTTATCAGTTCCAGTTAGTGTCTAACTCATGCCAGCATGGAATGTGGGTGCTAAATGATGATGATGATGGTCACATACACAAACACACAAATCTCAAAAATGAACAGACACCCTTCATTATAATGTTTCATTGCACTACTCATTAGTATGTTACCCAAACAAATCATTAAAAAGTACACAAGGCATGTCTGTTAGTTATCATATTAAGTAAGTAACTGCATCAAATGACATTGCTTCTAGAAATAAATCTCAAACAAAAATGATGGTGGCTGTATTACTTTTGTGATGTCTGTGTACTCGCAGCAGATTTAGTTAGGGCAGTGAATAACATACCTCCCTTTGTGCAAACCCTGTGAAGTAAGGAAACATGTAGAGGACTTCATGCACCGCATGCAGTTCTCTGACTACAACCAAAAAAGACAGGCTCGTGATATACAAGAGAAAGCAAAGAAATTAAATTAGAGAACATAAGAAAGGATACATATGGAACTTTAATAAAGTATAGAGTAGGCTACAAAGGATTAATAAGGTAGACAGGGTAAGCACATGGTACAACAATGACAAGTTCCAAAGGGTGATGTTTATAGATGGAGTATTAGCCTGTAGATTTAGGAAAGCTCTAAGTAATGCTAAACTTGGAATTAAGGTAGTCGACAAATCAATAAGGTCACAGATAAGTAGAACACACCCCTTTAATAGAACGGTATGTACAATTAGGAAATTGTATTGTGTGTGTAAGACAAAGCTTAAGATCAACTGTAAAATGAAAAGCATAGTTTATCAACTGAAATGCATGGAGAGTAAGTGTAGGAACTCGACCACAGGATATATTGGGGAAACTGCCAAGAACATAGCAGAAACAATGGAAGCTCATTGGAATGAATACTGTGGTAAGAAACTAATGTCACTGTATTGGCTTTCCTAGGATAAATATGATGGCATGCTGAATGACTTAGGCATAAAGATCTTTTCCATATATCTTTATGATGGATACAGGAGAGAAAATTAGGAGACCATCACTTAATAAAGAAAGCAACTTAAAAATGTAGAGACCACATCACCACCAAAGTGATATGTTAAATACACATCTGTGTACACAAGGGGGTGCTGAAAAGATCCTGGCTTTAGGTAAGAGAAAATACAGGTGGATCAGTTAATTATGATTTTATCCAACGTATCTCCCTCTCAGATTCACACTTATTGTAGCAGTCCTTCAGTTTTTCTAAGCCCTGTAAAAAACTCAGAAGGTTGGGCCTCCAGCCAAGTCCTTCACGGCACCCTTAATGCCGGGAACTATTCAGCACCTCCTTGTATTGTACATGAGTGCAATCATGTGT
>NW_026378465.1:22056-23266 GCF_001194135.2 Octopus bimaculoides | reverse complement strand
GGGGTGGAGTTCAAATAGACTCTTTATTTCTCAAATTATTTCTGTGAATCATTTGAAAAAAAAAAAAAAAAGAAAAAAAGAAAAAAAGCGTCAATAAATTGTAATTTGAACCATACTATCCTGGACCATAAACACAAACACATGTTGATGCCTCACATGACTCCCCGCCCCACGTCCAGTCATAAAGACAGGATCGATACATGATATAAAGAAACAAACATTACCACCTATCCTTGTCAAAAATCTTACACTATTTACATGCATGAATGCACATGTGCATGCACACACACGCACACACACACACACACACACACACATGTCTAATGTATTTACTGAATAAACTATAGCACACATACGCATAAGGATGCACATGCACACACACACACAGTCACATATGTTCTCTCTAATGTCCCTACTGACTCAAGTATGCCACAAACACGCAAGAGAGCATGTGCACTCACACAAAGCACAAAGAGCACACGTGCACACAAAAAAGCATGCACATACAAAGAGCATATGCACATGCACACACACGCTAACACAAGAGCACACGTGCACACAAAAAAAGCATGCACACACACACTAACACAAGAGCACACGTGCGCATACACACACACACACACAAGGGTATACACATGCTTGAATATACACTTATATACAGAATAATATGCACGCTTTCTCTCATCTTTCCCCCTCTCATTTACATCCATATAAATACATTAACGTTATGGCTAAGAGACAAACAGACAGACTTGAAGCTGACCTGGAGTAGAGAGGATATGTTTTTGAAGAGATCACAAATGGTGATGAAAGGACTTTGCCAAACATAACTGAACGATTAACCAGCCAATAAATCAGACAATCTATTAGTTAATTGGTCAAATATGTAATCAGTAGCGACTAAGAAGTGAAACAGAACCAGTGTGTGTGTCTATTATTGGCATAGTCCTTTTCTTTTCTACTCTGGGCACAAGACCTGAAATATTTTGTGGAAAGGGGGGGGGGGGTCAGTCGATTACATCGACCCCAGGATGCAACTGGTACTTAATTTATCAACCCCGAAAGAATGAAAGGCAAAGTCAACCTCGGCGGAATTTGAACTCAGAACATAGTGGCAGACGAAATACCTATTTTGTTATTGCCCACAAGGGGCTAAACATAGAGGGAAGAAACAAGAACAGACGAACGGATTAAGTCGATTACATCGACC
>NW_026378465.1:20440-21175 GCF_001194135.2 Octopus bimaculoides | reverse complement strand
GCCAGGATAATGCATGCAAGGGTCAAAAGAGATTTAAGGAAGAATGTTATGAGCAAGAGGGTGAATCACAATGACCTTTTTGTGTGCACAGTTTGTGACAGACCATGCCTTTCTTTTGCTGGGCTCAAATCTCATCCGCAAACCCATGGAAAACGAACCTCCACCAACTATTCTGCTGATATGTCTGCGCACACCTTTCAATGCAATGTATGTCAGAAGGTCTGCAAATCTAATGGAGGCCTCAAAAGACATTTTAAGATCCACAAAGATCAGAACTTATCTGCAGCTCTCAGTGGGCCAAATTGGATATACAGTCTATGCGGGTGTCTTTTCAAAATATTATCTGGTTTTAAAAACTACATCAGATGCCATGCTGGTTCTAAGGTTTAGGTACAGGAGGTGGTCAAATTCTGCACAAGGAGTAGAAAACCACCATATATATACATATTACTGTGAAGTATTGTGTAGAATATATTGTATAAAAGATTATGGGTAAGGCCAAAACAGTGCCAAGTAAATATAAGGTAAATCACAAGAAAACAAATATGTGAATTAATGTAGACTTACCTTGTATTCAATATTTCGGGGTTATGACCCCATTTGCAAGAAATTGCTGATTGTTGCTGATCTGCATGTGTGGAGTGGACATGCACAGAAGGGTGTTGCTATAGCAACCAGCTAGCTTCCTGCAACTCCCTTTTATTGTTGATTTTGGCCTCAACAATAGAAGAGAGT
>NW_026378465.1:14820-20091 GCF_001194135.2 Octopus bimaculoides | reverse complement strand
AGGAATAAAGTATGCAATTATAACATGCGTTTTCTCCAATCCTTAAATTCTTAAATATACTCAAATACCCAAAATTTAAAGGAGTTCCTGCCTTAAAAACAGGAACTAAACCACAGTTATTTTGTGTTCTTTGCTACATTGGTTTCTATTAACCCATTTATTCTATCAGAAGAATTTTTATTCATTAAGATAGAAGAAATACACATAAATATATATATATATATATATATATATATACACACACATACATACATATGAAAAATAAGAATAAACACAAGTTTATATTAAAGTTTTTACGTGTGTTTTACTATTATGGTTGTTTGAAGCCCAGCAATAGTTGTATCCAGTGCATTTAAATGCTTGACCACAACAGATCACCAGGAAATACTGCAATATATTTAATGTATGTAAGTATTTGAAGAAAACATCTCCTACTCTTGTATTTGCACACATTTACAAAATGACTTTCTGAAATGAACTTCCATTATGCAGCTGAGGAGTACATTTTCATTGCACATTTTATGTGGTGTTCTCACTACATGAATAAATGAAGTTTGTACGAAACGTACGTACTGCTATAACCTATTGAATTTTTGTTGCTTTTCTTCAAATTTTATTCACCAAATCTCTTGATTTTGTTTTTGGTTTTTACCCTACCAAATTCTGGTGTCACAAACATTTTAAGTACCACATTTAATCTTTTGATTAAATCTATATTATTATTCTAATGTATGTGTATATGTATGTTTATCTCCTTGTCTTGACATTGCGTGATAGGTATAAAATGATTGCCATTGTCATTCATTTCCAATATTCTGTGAGAACCTATCTGGGCATGGAGAAGTATTACCTTGCTTGGAAACAGGTGAGGGTTGATGGCAGGAAGGGCATCCAGGTGTAGAAAAAAACCTACCTCAAATAAACTATGTCTGATGCATGCAATCATTGGAAAAGTTGACATTAAAATGATGATGATGATATATGTCAAAGTGACATTAACTTGTCACCTATCCCGAATACTTAAAAATGCAATTAAAAATGAAATATAAAAAGACTCCCATCACCACCACAATCACTATCACACTCCAAGATCTATAAAAATTTGGTGAACAATTGATTTTTGAACATATGTCTTTATGCTGTGTCAAAGTAGATCAGGAGACAGAAGTATGTCAGAAAATATTGACAACTCAGTTGACAATACCGTCAACCAGCCATCTGAAGTTACTCCTTCCTTCTATGGTACAAGCTTCCTGCTTTAAACCTCTAGTATTCAGATTGCTCTGTCAAATCTAATGTTGGTTTATTTACATTGTTTTGAATTAATCTAGCAATATCTTGTTGCTTAGAGATTTCAATAATGTACTCCGTCCGTCACACACTAATTTTTCATCATCTGACACAAGATCACCTCCTCCAATGCCCCCTCCCCTCTCAAAGACTCTTTGTCTTACAAAGTCACTTGGTGACCCCCATGCCAAAACCATGCCAAAACTGACCACCTCGCCTGTGCGAGGGCTACGTAAAAAGCACTCAGCCCAATCAGCAGAGTGGTTGGTGATAGGAGGGTATGTCTCTGAGTGCATATATAAATATAATGCTAGACAAGTACAAGTGATACAAAGAAGAGGTTCGACTCAGGCAGACTATGGTTGGTGAATACATATACGGACTTAATATGATAGAGTTGTCTAAAAGATTTATTAATACATTCAGAATATAAAGATATAGAAAAATATATGAATGTTAAAAATATGCGAGGGTAAATAAATATATAGATAAATAAACATAAGAGAGTATAGATAAAAATATAGATAAGAATAATGAAATATAGACATTTTTAAAAAAAATTCAAAATGAATTATGGAATGGAGGGAGTAATAGAGTTTTTGGTACCATATTTAAAGGAAATGAAGTATTCCAATGATGGTTTCTAGAGTACATTCAAAGAGTACATGTGAATCTTACGATTCACTTCCAAAGAATGCCCCCCCCCCCATCATCAGGGAAAAAGAAAAGAATAGCGTTTGCGCTAGAAATGTATTAAATGGTTTTGCAAGTATTAATTAATGTTTTATATAAGAAGCATATGGATTATGGAAATTATTAAGAGGGCTGGTGGGAGTTTTTTTATTTTTTAAATTATAACTAAGTGGCAATATATTGTTGTACTATAGAAAATGTTACTATGCAAGTTCGAATTCAAATTTACTCATGAAAGTTGAATAATATCGATGGCTACACGAATGTCTATAACTTTTTTTGTTGGCACTCCATCGCTTACGACGTCGAGGGTTCCAGTTGATTCGATCAACGGAACAGCCTGCTTGTTAAATTAACGTGCAAGTGGCTGAGCACTCCACAGACACGTGTACCCTTAACGTAGTTCTCGGGGATATTCAGCATGACACAGTGTGACAAGGCTGGTCCCTTTGAATTACAGGTACAACAGAAACAGGAAGTAAGAGTGAGAGAAAGTTGTGGTGGAAGAGTACAGCAGGGTTCGCCACCATCCCCTGTCGGAGCCTCGTGGAGCTTTAGGCGTTTTCGCTCAATAAACACTCACAACGCCCGGCCTGGGAATCGAAACTGTGATCCTATGACCGCGAGTCTGCTGCCCTAACCACTGGGCCACTGCGCCTCCACAATATATCAATATTTAAATGTAATGATACGCATGAAAGAATATCAACAGTTTAAATATTGTCCCGGAGTCCTATCAACAGTTTAAATATTGTCATATCCCACTCATATTTCATGCTTTGTTAGCCACAATTCATATATGGCAGCTCACATTCAACCGTCACATTCCTGCAGTCAACCAATCAAACCAATAAAAACACATATTCAAAAATATCTTCCTCATTAAATTACCTTCCTGATATGAAGAGTGCAGTTATGAAACTATTGGAGCTGTGGTTACTAATGTAAGGAATATGCCCCACCGGTGAAGCCTGGGAAAATGGTTTTTCTTTTTTTCTTTTAGTGGGATACTCTTTTACTCTTTTACTTGTTTCAGTCATTTGACTGCGGCCATGCTGGAGCACCGCCTTTTAGTCGAGCAAATCAACCCCAGGACTTATTCTTTGGAAGCCTAGTACTTATTCTATCGGTCTCTTTTGCCGAACCGCTATGTTACGGGGACGTAAACACACCAGCATTGGTTGTCAAGCGATGTTGGGGGGGATAAACACAGACACACAAACACAGACATACATATATATATATATATATATACATATATACGACAGGCTTCTTTCAGTTTCCGTCTACCAAATTCACTCACAAGGCTTTGGTCAGCCCGAGGCTATAGTAAAAGACACTTGCCCAAGGTGCCACGCAGTAGGAATGAACCCGGAACCATGTGGTTGGTAAGCAAGCTACTTACCACACAGCCACTCCTGAGAAAACCTTTTATTCACAGCAAACAAACTATATGTATACTCAGCCTAGTTGAACCAATCCCTCCAGCCAAGCATACTGTGTCGAGACTGATAGCTACAGTATAGCACTATTCTAATGTGATAAAACACTACTTTCAAATTTTGGCACAATGCCAGCAATTTACAGGGACAGGTTAAGTCCAATTACATCAACCCCACTGCTCAACTGGTATTTATTTTATCGACCCTGGAAGGAAAAAAGACTAGGTTGACTTAGCTGGTATTTGAACTCATAAACTTTTTGCCCAGCATGCTAACATTTCTGCCCGCTTGCTGCCTTTTTCAAATGAAATATTCAAAACAGAGTTCTATATTTAAGAGATGAGGAATTATGTACATTATTTACATTATTTACATTTGATGGATATTTGTCCTCATCTTGTTGGGCATATGGTATAGTGGTTAAGAGCGCAGGCTACTAACCCCAAGATTCCGAGTTTGATTCCAGGCAGTGACCTGAATAATAATAATAATAATAATAATAATAATACCTTAGGAATGAGAAACCAGGTTCGAAATTTCTGCAAGACACCTGATGAAGGGTGGAGGGTATATCAGCTGAAACGTTGTGTTAACAACAAACAAGATGATGACAAATATCTGTCAAATGTAAATAATGTATTAAGAATAGAGTTGTTTTTTTTCCCCAAACACTAGTGGGGTATACATTTTTCTGGACAGTTACAGTGGGGTCTGGGGTAAAACAGGTTGGAAATACTGGATTAAAGTATTCCTACAGAGAAAGAATAATTTTATGCCTGTACACACACACACACACACACACATTCATGTGTATGGGAGGGAGGGCGTTAAGAAGTTTGCTTCTCAGCCACATAGTTACGGGTTCATTCCCACTGCACGTCACCTTCAGCAAATGTTTTCTACTATAGCTGTAGGCTAACCAAATACTTGTGAGTGGATTTGACAGATGGAAACTGAAAGAAGTCTGTCATATATGTGTGTGTGTGTGTGTGTGTGTGTGTGTGTACATCTTTATATGTGTGCATGTGTGTTTGTTTGTCCTTGTCTTGACAATGAGTCTTGACACTTGACAAGTGTAACTGCCATGTAAGAATGGAAACAGGTGAGAGTTGGTGACTGGAAGGACATCCAACTGTAGAAAATCTGTCTCCATAAATTCTTCGTGACCTATGTAAGCAAGGAAAAGTACATGTTAAAACAATGATTTTATACACAGGTCGTCATGGACTGGTCATAAGTTGGCCTATAAGCCTACATAGATTTGTCTTAAATTTTCACATCCTTAAGGTACATTCTCAGGTAAAAGTCACACACAGCATTCTGTATTATACTATCGTACTGGCATTAGTCAAAAATTTCAGAGTCCACGCAGTTGTGACAGGACATTCATCCAACACTTGGGATAACCACAGAGGCAATCGATAACCAAACTTAGACAAAGTGTTTGTTAGTTGACATCGTCTGTAAATGGATTAATTTCCAAGAAATTAAACCCATTAGATTTCAAGTGGACTATTTATTACTGCTGCTGGGATTGGCACACCAATCGTCATAAAGTTGAACAGTCATAAGTCGGATAGGTGGATAGGTGGTAAGTCGATGACAACCTGTGTATGTATGTATGTATTTATGTGTCTATATATAGGTTATGTGTTTGTGTATGCATATATAAACATATATATATATATATATATATATATATAGATGTATCCAAAGTTTTAAATTTTTTAATTTAAGAGAGATTTGACGCTAATATCCATTATTAATGTAATTTGAGTCTAATTTAGACTATTTTGCGGTGAAATCTCCTGCTATATTGGTAACGATTACATAGTTTTCTATGAAA
>NW_026378465.1:9572-14753 GCF_001194135.2 Octopus bimaculoides | reverse complement strand
ATATATATAGTGAGAATTTACAAAAAAAACAAAAGACGAAGACGGGTGTGTAAACAACAAACAGATGTATTAGTTTAACACTCGGGAAGTGAGGAAGTCTTTCATGTATCGAGTCAATGCTCTTCAACAGAAAGGAACACAGAAATAAACAAGGAGAGAAAATAGAAAAAGGTTTAGTGGCTAGCGATAGAGAGAGAGAGAGAGAGAGAGAGAATGGACCAATAGAAAATGAAGGAGAGTTGTTTTTTACTCGTGTGATTTGTAAGAGGAAATGCTTGAGTGGTGCAGGCGTGGTCAGCCATCAGAGAATGCACAGGAATCAACTCGTTGTAAATTGTGATATGGCTATTATTCACAACAGAACACTTGCCACTTGTGGAAAGGGTGTGCCTTTCAGTTGGAGAAATGAAAAGGCATGTCAAAAGACTTCATACTGTGGCACCTATTCCTTCTGCCAGCCAGCACAACTGTGTGTTATGCAATGGAATATGCAAATCTTTGGCAGAGCTCAAGAGCCATATAAAGGCCTCGCATTTCATTATCAATGTCTCGTTTCAAAGATTCTTTCTAGCAATGATTTTGCTTGTAAAGCAGCTACTATAACATGTCAGACAGAATGCTTAGCAGCATTTTATGTCTTTACGTTCTGAGCTCAAATTCCACTGAGGTCAACTTTGCCCTTCATCCTTTCAGGGCTGATAAATTAGGTACCAGTTGAATATGCGAGAGAGAGGGAGGGATAGTTGGAGAAAATGTGAGAGAGTCGGAGAGAAAGTGCAAGAGAGGGGCAGAGAGAGGTAGTTAGATAGAAAGTGAAAAAGAAAGACACACAGAGTGTTGGAGACATGTTGTGACATACCTTCAAGGTGCAGAGGATGGGGTTGAATATAAATGATGTGGCGGAGAGGATTGGACAGGATGAGTAAGTGATAACAGATAAGAGAGGGGTTAAAAATGCATTACAGCTGAGGGGAGAGAGAGCAATAGCTGAAGGCACAGAAAGGAGGTGACCAATGGAAACGGTGTGGGTAGGGAAGATAACGAGAAATAGAAGTGGTTCCAGATATCCTCACCACAACAACAGTGAAAGTAAAGCACATGGCTTAGTGGTTAGGGTGTTGGATTCATGATTGTAAGATTGTGGTTTCAATTCCTGGATCAGGCCACACATTGTGTTCTTGGGCAAAACACTTCATTTCACTCCAGAAACAGACTCTCTTCAATGCCTGGATGTGAAGGTGCATGGCTTAGTAGTGAAGAATATAAGTTCCAAATTCTGGCACAAGGCCAGCAATTTCTGGGGAGGGGTTATGTCAATTACATTGACTCCAGTACTTGACTGGTACTTATTGCATCGACCATGAAAGGATGAAAGACATAGTCGACCTTGGCAGAATTTGAACTCAGAACCTAAAGATGGCTAAATGCCACTAAACATTTTGCCTAGCATGTTATTGATTCTGCCAATTTACCGATTTCCAGGCAGAGAATATAAGCCCCATGGAAACCAAGAAACTGATCTATCAACTGACATGACTTGGAGAGGATCTTTATTCTCTAGAGCAACACTGGTACTAATATAAGAAGTCAGGTTGATTTGCCAGAAGCAATTATCACAGCTACCCAGCTCAGACAATGGTAGTGTCAATTGGTACTCTGCCTCCATAGACACTGAGGACACAGCAAATTACAGCATAATAATTAGCATTAATTAGAGACAGTATTTAAAATGGCAAACTAGCAGAATGATCAACACACCAGGCAAAATGCTTAGTAGAATTTCTCTCTACTCTTTACATATTGTGTTCAAATTCTACCCGGTTCGACTTTTGCCTTTCATTCTTTCAGGGGCCAACAAAATAAGTACCAGTTGAGCACTGGGGTTGACGTAATCAACTAGCCCCTTCTGCCTAAATTTCAGGCCTTGTGTTTATAGGAGAAAGGCAGTGAGCTGGTAGAATCATTAGCACTGTCTTTATGTTGTGTTCAAATTCTACCAGGTTCGACTTTTGCCTTTCGTCCTTTCAGGGGCCAACAAAATAAGTACCAGCTGAGCACTGGGGTTGACGTAATCAACTAGCCCCTTCTTCCTAAATTTCAGGCCTTGTGTTTATAGGAGAAAGGCAGTGAGCTGGTAGAATCATTAGCACAACAGGTAAAATGTTCAGTGACATTTCATCCAACTTTAAGCGTTGAGTTCAAATTCTGTCAAGGTCAACTTTGCCTTTCATCCTTTTGTGGGGGTTAATAAAATAAGTAACCAGTTGAGAACTGGGGTTGATATAATCAACTAGCTCCTTTTTCCCAAATTCCAGGCCTTGTGTTTATAGTGGAAATTGGTGAACTGGCAGAATCATTTAGCACACCAGGAAAAATGCTTAGCAACATTTCAGCAGTCTTTACATTCTGAGCTCTAATTCCAGCAGGGCTTTTATCCTTTCTGGGTCAACAAAATAAGTATCAATTGAGCACTGGGGGTTGATTTAATCAACTAGCCCCTTCTTCCTAAATTTCAGGCCTTGTGTTTATATTAGAAAGGTGGTGAGCAAGCAGATTCATTAGCACTGTCTTTATGTTGAGTTCAAATGCCGTCAGGGCTGACTTTGGCTTTCATCCTTTCAGGGCCCAATAAAATAAGTACCAGTTGGGCACTGGGGCTGATGTAATCAACTAGCCCCTTCTCCACATTTCAGGTCATGTTCCTATAGTAGAAAGGCAGCGAGTTGGCAGAATTGTTAGCACATCAGACAAAAATGCTTAGCGGCATTCTGTCCATTTTTATATTCTGAGTTCAAATGCCACCAGGGTCGACATCTGCCTTTCATCCTTTCTGGGTCAATAAAATAAGCACCACTTAAGTACTAGGGCTGATGCAATCAACTAGCTCCCACCCTGTTCAAAACTGCCGGTCCTGTACCAAAACTTGTAACCATTAATTAGACCTGGCATCATTAAGCTGAATAAAAGAAGCACAGTGGTGAAGGATAGTTTATTACTATCTGTCCAACATGCAATACTAATTAACAGTCATTAACTAACGACAATGATAATTATACATTTCCAACTTGTTTGTTCGGACATTTGACCAGGGGCTCTGAGTAGAAACTAAGACACAATTACATCGTGACAAAACCACAATCATCACTTCACACACACACACACAAATTATTTGTGTGTATATACATACACACACACACACACACACCTTTATATGCACCATTATACACATGCCATTGTATATATACACCATTATAGACACACATGCACCATTATAGTTATATACATCATTATATACATCATTATATACACAGACAGGCATCATTATATATACACCATTATACAAACACACATGCACCATTATATATATATATATATATATATATATATATATATATATATATATATATATAGTTGGAATTTACAAAAAAAAAAGAAATAAAAAAGACGAAGATGGGTGTGTAAACAACAAACAGATGTATTAGTTTCACACTCTGGAAGTGAGAAAGTCTTTTACATTTTGAGCCTACGCTCTTCAGCAGAAAGGAACACAGAAATAAGCAGAGAGAGAAAATAAAAAAGGGTTTAGTGGCCAGCATTCAATCATGGCTATATAGATAAATAGATACATACATACATACATAGATAGATGTATAGAGTGTTTGAAGTGGTGTACAAATATTGTATATTGAGAAAAAAGTGGCAGTCAGAATTCTGGATAATTCTTTATAAGCACTTTCGTTTGTTCAAGACAAAAATTAAAACCAAAATAACATTTTGGTTTTAATTTAGCTCGAGGCTATAGTAGAAGGCACTTGCCCAAGGTGCCACACAAAGGGACTGAACCCAGAACCATGTGGTTAGTAAGCACTCTTCTTACTACACAGTAACTTGCAAAACAAAGAATTTTGAGAGGGGCAGCTCAGCCACGAATTAGCAAAACAGATGCCTTGTATGTGTGTGTTCCATATTGTTTATATCACTCAAGCTGCTTCTAATTCACATTTGAATTTTTTCCATGGCACGAAACATTGGGATACCCCAGCAGATAGCTCTTACAGTATTTTACAAATAATCACAGACAGTGGTTTAGCTTACATTGGGCCTCGTTTTAAGTAGATGGTATTGATGTGTCACAGAAATGACAAAACACCAATCTCTGTTACTCTTGAATGAGACCTGATGCAAGTTGTCTCACATGTCTATGACTTCCAGGTATTTTAACACCAAGCGCATTGATGAGAATATATTCTCTTACACCTATAAGTGCAGCCTACCCATGAATTATGTGTGTTTGATATTGTTTATGCCAATGTTGCATAACTCCGATGTGACGAGGGATTACTGTGTATATGTGTGTGTGTAAAAAATGGGACAACAATGCAACAGGTGACAACAAAACATCCAGACAGTTGGATAATGCAAAAAGGGACATGAAAACAACAAGGACAGGTCATTCGGAGTTTTCTTTCGTCAGTCAAGTTCCAGATTATCTTTGCAGTTTCGGCCGATATATATATATATATATATATATACACACACACAAGCCAGGAATTACATACTTGAAACCTGTCCAACTGTTGAATGCTTATAAGGTCTACATAAGACCCATAAAGGGTAACTACTGCAGATGTACGCCCACTAAAGGCTCTTGATCATATCCCATGGAGTAGGATTCCGCTTCGGGGAGAGGTAATATTACAACCTTTACCAGTTGAAAACTATTGCTGTTGCCCCAACCATCCCTGCATTCACACCACAACCACTACAAATGCCACTACCACCACAACTACAGCAATTACCACCACCTTCCTTACCATAACAACAACACCGCAATTATCACAACTACTACTATTATTGCTGCTACTACTACTACTACTACTACTACTACTCCCACCATCACCACAGCAAACACCATCCTCGTCTATGCGTATGAGATTTCTTTTTCTCCTTTTCGGCGTATATGTATGCGTTTGTGTATACATGTTTATGTATGGAAGTTTGTTAACAAATGTGCGACGTAAATGCGAGAGTGTATGTGTGTGTGTGTGGCTGTGTGTGTGCCTTTGTGTATATATGAGTTTATATACGTTTGAGAGTATGTATGTACGTGTGTTTGTTTATTTTAACATGGAAGGTAAATTAGTGTTTGTGTGAGTGTGTGTGTGTGTGTATGTGTCTATA
>NW_026378465.1:2763-3371 GCF_001194135.2 Octopus bimaculoides | reverse complement strand
GTTGGTGGTGTCGATGTTCGTTATGGTGGTGGTGGTGGTGATGGTGGTGGTTAGAGTACTTATGGTGGTGGTGGTGGTTGCAGATGTGATGATGATGATGATGATGATGATGTGGGAGGGGTCGGGGTGTTGGTGGTGGTGGTGGTGGCGGATGTGATGATGTTTGCCTTGGTGATTGTGACAGTGGTGATGGTGGTGGTGGTATTGATGGTGATGGTGGTAGTGGTGGTGGTGGTAGTAATCATTGTGTTAGTGGAGGTAGTGGTGGTGGTGGAGGTGGTGTTGACAATAGTTGTTGCTCTGTTGGTGGTGACGATTGTTACAGTGATGATGATTGTTTATTACAGTGATGGTTATGATGATACTAGTTGTGGTGATGATGATGATGATGACTAGGATGATGATGATGATGGTTATGGTGATGATGATGGTGATGATGATGGTAGTAGTGGTGATGATGATGGTGATGGTGATGATGATGATGATGATGATGATGATGGTTGTGGTGATGATGATGGTAGTAGTGGTGATGATGATGATGATGGTGGTGATGATGATGATGATGATGATGATGATAGTGATGATGATGGTTGTGGTGATGATGATGG
>NW_026378465.1:0-1656 GCF_001194135.2 Octopus bimaculoides | reverse complement strand
ATATGCATATATACGTATATACGTTCATCTACATGTACATATAGATACATAACTGGGTACATGACGTGGCAAAAGAACAAGGACAAAATGGTAAACAAGGTGCAACAAACAAGCAGGCCACACAATCATCCCCTTCATCAGATATATATATATATATATATACATGCATATACAAACACACACACAAACACATATATACACACACATATCTACACAGACACACACACTCACATACATATACATGCATACACACACCTGCACACATACATATACACAAACATATACACATACACACACTGACATATATACACACACACACAAACACACTAATATAAACTCGCATATACACACTCACAAATGTATACACGCATGCTCACATATATGCACACACACACACACACACAGAAGGAGGGTAGCACCTCATACCACCACTTAATATATACATACATAATGTATATACATATATATATATATTCTTTTATTCTTTTACTTGTTTCAGTCATTTGACTGTGGCCATGCTGCAGCACCACCTTTAGTCAAACAAATCAACCCAAGGACTTATTCTTTGTAAACCTAGCACTTACTCTATCAGTCTCTTTTGCCGAACTGCTAAGTTACAGAGACATAAACACACCAGCATCGGTTGTCAAGCAACGATGGAGGGACAAACACAGACACAAATACATACAATATATATATATACCTAACTCTATTCTTATACCACCATATGCATTACTATATCCATTAACTGTTTCTCCTGCACCTCTCACATCATGAACTCTAAACATACTCCTCAACATTCTGAAGAGATCTGCAAAACCATTTGGCACATCGAAACGTTCGTAAATGACTCATTATATAATCTCCACATAATTAAAACAATGGCTAACTAGCCCAGTTGACTTGCTTCTTCTTGTGTTTGTTTCTCCATTCTCCACATAATTATATATATATATATATATGATGGGCTTCTTTCAGTTTCCATCTACGAAATCCACTCACAAGGCCTTGGTCGGCCCAAGGTTATAGCAGAAGACACTTACCCAAGATGCCACGCAGTGGGACTGAACCCAGAACCAGGTGGTTGAGAAGCAAGCTTCTTACCACACAGCCACACCTGCACCTACATATATATATATATATAATGAGCGTGTTTACAATGCAAATGATAACATATCTCCCACCACGATCACCACCACCTAGTACTAGATAAAAGAAAAACAAAATGTTTCCCTGGCACGGCACTGACATTATTTACTTCTTTATGTGTGTGTGGGGGAAGGGACGGAGAGCGAGACAAAGAGGGAGAAAGAGAGAGAGAGAGAGAGAGACAAAAGGGAGGGAACGAGGGGAGGGGAAACAGCTGGGTGATGATCTAACACGCTTATACAGAGCAGTCAGCACACCTCACAGCACTAAACACACGTATACATTAACATCCGTATCTCACACACAAACACCTGTATAAATAAACAAAATGTCTCTGCATTGTCTTTCAATTTGACAAAACCAGCAACCAAACCTTTCCTTAAATCACAAAAAAAAGACGTTTTACAGTGTATATACAACATGTATAGCTGCCTGTGTGCGTGTGTAATATGGTGTATAAATTATAAAATATATTTTGAGGATGAACAAATCTCCATACTCTATATA
>NW_026378464.1:7206-9505 GCF_001194135.2 Octopus bimaculoides | reverse complement strand
GTTTACATATACATACATGTGCATGCACACACACACACATACACCCACACGTACAGACATACATACATCTATCTGCATAAAAGCCCATTAACTGCTCTACTCTACCTGTGTAAAATGGGGGTATGATATCTATGGGGGTAATATATTTCCTATTTAGTATTGGGGAAGTTTCATTTATAAGGACGTACTCCCATATTTGTCTTAGAGTTGGGTCTTTTGGGTGCTTGGATAAGATGCGGATGTGGAGTTGACCCAAGTTGCCTCCATGCTGGTCTTTTGCATGTTGGTAGAGTATGGAGGACTGTTTTTTGTCATCATATTGTCTCATATGTTCGTTTAGTCGTTCCTCAATGCTCCTAGATGTTTCCCCTATGTATGTCATATTCAGGTCTTTACAAGCACCTTCCATGCATTTTATGCTGTAAACTACATTTCTATTTCTGCAGTTAATGCCAGGGCTAATCCTACATACCATGCAGTTATCATAAAAAGAAAAATAAGTGGAAATTTTACCGGTGAGTGTGTTAAATTTTAAGGCACAATAAGAAAATGACTCACCAGACACAACAGAATATATATATATATATATATTCTTCACCAGGGAGGGTCTTTGTATTTAAGAGCAACCCTGTATCCCACTGTCTGGTGAGGATGAAATCAATCTGGGTAGCAGAGTCACCTGATTGATAGGTGGCTGCCTGGCTTCTTGAAGTTAGTGTTGCAGATTAAAAGGTTACATGCATAACAGAACTCCAGTAGCCTGGTTCCCTCATCGTTTTGGGAACCAATACCATGGCCCCCGTGTACACCAGTGAAGATACCAGATTGCAGTCCAACATGCCCATTAAAATTTCCAGCCACAGAGATGAGTTCATTGCCATTCATCTTTGAGGTAGCCTGTAGAAGGGTATCATAAAAATGATCCTTCTGATCATTTGGTAGGCCCGCTTGTGGGGAGTAGGCAGAGATGATTGTAGCTGTGCTGTTCTGCAGGACTAGCCTGAGCTGAAGCACTCTATCGCATATTCTGACAACTTCTGTGACCTTATCCACCCATTTCTCCACAAAAAGTATGCCTGCATCCCCTATTCCATCCATGTTACCTTGCCAGAAGATTTTTTACCTATGTGTCTTGCCTGTGAGGACCCTAGCTGCAGCTGCTCTCTATCTTACCTCTCCTATCTTACCATCGACGCATCTCCTTTCAAGCATCTCTACAATCTCACTAGACCTACCTTTCAGTGTGCCTACATTGACAGTGCCAACTCTGAAAACTGGGAAAGGAATGTGGGGTGAGGCTTGGGGAGGAGAGATGTTATTCAGTGCCTGAAAAGAAAAGGGAGGTTGTCGTGTTCGCTTTTTAGGCATGCTTCACCTGTTCTCACTTTTGACCTCACACTATTCAATCATTCAAGCATGTTAAGATTGTTGTTCCTACTGGGGGTAGGAGTAGGTGTTGTAAGCATAAGCATTATGGTCATCGTAAAAACGTAAATTTAAGCAGTGTTGCAAATATGGATATTCCAATATTAGATTAAGTAGGGTGTTAGCTAAACTGGTTGAATTTGTCCAGGGAGAGGGGATTACAGGGATGATGGAGGGTACCACCAGCGAAGGGTGTGCTTCAGACAGAGAAAGAGAGGAAACAAGCTTGTCCATACATACACACAAGCACTCATGCATGCATGCACGCACTCGAGCGCACACACACACACACACACACACACACACAGAGGAGTAAGCACACACGTACAGCCCATTAGCTTTCTCCTTCACTTGATATGTACATGGAAAATCCTGGGTAGTTGTTGGCATATTTCTAGACGGAACGAAATGAAACGAAAGATAGCTGGTTATGTAGGTGGGCAGCAAACTAGTTGCATTTGTCCCAGGAGAGAGAGAGAGAGAAAGAGTGCAGGTAATATAGAGAACAGCACCAGTGAGGAGGGGAGGATTGAAAGATGAGACATCTGGTAATGGTGGTGGGACAGCTGAGCTAGTTGCATTTGTCCCAGGGGAGAGAGAGAGAGAGAGAGAGAGAGAGAGAACGAGTGCTGATAATATATAGAGAACAGCCCAGTGAGGAGGAGGGGTTGAGAGAATAGACATCAGGTAATGGTGGTGGGCGGAGACAAAGATATCCGGTGTAGATGGTGGCAGGAGAGAGATAGAGATAGAGATATCCGGTATTGGCGGTGGGGGCGGGAAAGGGCGGCCGCACCACGAACAAGCAAAGTTTAATTTGGGGAGATAGTACAAGGAACGAAAATAATAATAATAATAATAATAATAATAATAA
>NW_026378464.1:0-5844 GCF_001194135.2 Octopus bimaculoides | reverse complement strand
ATATATAAATGTATGCATTTGTTATTTGTGTCTGTGTTTGCATCCCCATCACTTAGTGGTTTGGCAAAAAGCAACTGATAGAATAAGTACTAGGCTTACAAAGAATGTCCTGGAGTCGATTTGTTCAACTAAAGGTGGTGCTCCAGCATGGCCACAGCCAAATGACTGAAACAAGTAAAAGAATAAAAGAATATAACTATATATATATATATATATATATATATCATCATCATCATCATCATCCCCATTTAACATCTGCTTTCCATGTTAGTATGGGTTGGATGGTTTGACTGATGACTGACAATCCAGAAGGCTGTACCGGGCTCCAATCTGATCGGGCAAGGTTTCTACATATGGATGCCCTTCCTAATGCTAACCACTCCGAGAGTGTAGTGGGTGCTTTTTACGTGCCATGCCACTGGCATGGGGCCAGTCAGGCAGCACTGGCATCGACCACGACAATGACTTCACTTGATTCAACAGGTCTTCGCAAGCATAGTTTATTGCCCAATGATTGAAGGGTAATCTTAAATGGGCCGGTTATGCTGCACTGGCATAGGCCATGGTTACGGTCTCACTTGGCTTGCTGAGTCTTCTTAAGCACATCATATCTCTAAAGGTCTCAGTCACTCGTCATCACCTCCGTGAGGCCCAATGCTCTCACCACCTCATCCAAGGTTTTCCTGAGTCTACCTCTTCCACAAGTTCCCTCTACTGCTAGGGTGTGACACTTTTTCATGCAGCTGTCCTCATCTATACACAACACATGACCCTACCAGCACAGTTGTCTCTCTTGCACACCACATCTGATGTTTCTTATGTTCAACTTTTCTCTCAGGGCACTTACACTCTGTCGTCTATGCATACTGACATTACACATCCAGCAGAGCATACTAGCTTCATTTCTTGCAAGCTTACACATGTCCTCAGCAGTCACAGTCCATGTTTCACTGCCATGTAGCATGGCTGTGTGCATACATGCATCATACAGTCTACCTTTTACTCTGAGTGAGAGGCCCTTTGTCACCAGCAGAGATAGGAGCTCTTTGAACTTTGCCCAGGCTATTCTCATTCTAGCAACTACACTCTCAGAGCACCCTCCCCTGCTACTGACTTGGTCACCTAGGTAGTGGAAGCTATCAACTACTTTTAGTTTTCCCCCTGGCATGTGACAGAAGCTGTTTTCTGCACATTTTCAATGGTTATTGCTCCTGAGCATTTGCCACACATGAAAACTATCTTCCCAGTTAGCCTTCCTTTTATAATGCTGAACCTCTTAACTGTCCATAGCTTACACAGGGTACATCTTATGGAGTTTCTACCTAAGCCTTTTCTACTGATCGAGCAGGGCCAGCTACCTGAAGGGATTTGTGGTTTGTCTGCCTTCCTACTTATTAAGACTTTGGTTTTTGCTAGGTTGACTTTAAGGCCCTTCGATTCTAGACCTTGCTTCCACAGCTGAAACTTCTCCTCTAGTTCAGCAAGGTCATCAGCACAGAGAAGCTCCCAGGGACATCCTGTCTTGAATTCCCCTGTTATTGCTTGGAGGACTATGATGAATAAGAGGGGGCTGAGGACTGTTCCTTGGTAGACCCCTACCCCTACCCAGAATTCTTCACTATACCACTATATCCTATACTATCAGGATCACCTATATACTGCATGGTCCCCACCAAATAAATTGGCACCACTTTGGGAAAGAAGGACACGTTTAGTTTGTCCATAGAGAGGGCACCTATCAGGCATGGTCGAACCTATCCGGCATGGTCGAACCTATCCGGCATGGTCGAACCTATCCGGCATAGCTCCCCACATAGATGTAAGTTCTTTCACCACAAGATAGTGTCCATAAAGGTAAAGCCCGGCAGTGCATCATCCACCTACCGAAAAACAGCGGGTCAAAACACACCAGATGCCCAAAACGAGCATCACAGTAGCGCATCCACTCATTGAGTCCCAGCAGGTCATAACATACCAGACAAACCTGGTGGTCCATCCACCTACTAAAAAGACAGCAGGTCATAACCCCACGAAAGCGGCCCCACAAAAAAGACGTTGCTAACATTGCCAACCCTCACTTTACTGACAGTATCCCTCTACATGGCTTGTACAGCTCTCACTAACTACTCATTTATCCCTAGTTTCCTAATGGGCCAGGCACTTTCCATGTCTTCATACCCTTAATTACTTTATCTACGAAAGTACTGTCAATTCAGATAGCTGGTCGCTCTGTTGAGTCAACATTCAGCAGACTCACTTTCTCCCATTCATTCTCCTCATTTAGCAACCTCTCATAGTGGTGTCTCCAAACCTTTCTCTTTGCAGCCTCATTAAATGCAGACACATTTCTCCCCTATGACATCACGATTCTCTCTCACACACTGTCTTGCAACACAAAATAACTCATGGCACAGAACATTGGCAAATTTTTTCTTATCTGCTTCCCCTCTGGCTAAGTAAACCTGTCTCCTAGCTTCCCTTCTGGCAATCTGGTACGGTTCCCTGCTACCACCATCCTTCCATGCCTGTTTCTTTTCCCTAATAGCCCTGTCAACTACATTGTTCCACCACCACGTTACCTTGGGTCAAGAGGGGACTTTGCACCATCCACAGATTTGGTCAGTAGCCCTCAACAGGTTGTCTCGTAAGAACCTCCAGTTGTCTTCTACGTCATGTAATGCTATATCGTCCTCTGTTTTATCAAAAGCTTTGAGTAATACATGTCTAAATCTCTGTCCATTCACAGGATCCTTAAGCTTCCAGACCCTTCTTTTCCATGCTGGTTGTCTTCTGGGCATCCACTTAGTACTGATCCTGAAGTCGCTAATCTATGTTGCGGGATGCATTCTTCACCTGGAAAGGTTTTGGCATTTATAAGCCGCCCTCTTTCCCGTTTCCTGGCAAAGATGTGGTCAATTTGACTAGTGTGTCCACCAGACTGGTAGGTGAATATGTATGTATACATATGTATGCATATATATGCACATATGTGTGTGTGTGTATGTGTGTGTGAGTGTATGTGTGTGTGTGTGTGTGTGTGTGTGTGTGTGTGTGTGTGTGTGCGTGTGCGCATATATTTGTTCCTGTTTACGCAAACTCTGAATGGGATATCTAGAACAACAACTCTACCAAGAAGTAGAGGAAAATAATAGCACTGGATTTAGAAATTATATTGAAAAGTCATGGAAGAGATACCATGACAATTGTTTCATAATCTGGACAGAATCTCTAAATACTCTGGAAGAGTTCAATATCCTTCTGAACAACCTACACCCATCTTTCCAATTTACAAAGGAGATGAGTAGTACCAGATTACCATTCCTAGATATAATGGTAATTAAAAAGGACACCACCATTACCACAGATATGTACTACAAACACAAGGACACACATCAATACCTGAATTTTAAGTCATGCCATTCACTACATACAAAATGCAACATCCCATACTGCCTAGCCAGAAGAATTTGTACCATTGTAGAAGATACAAATATCAGGAACAAACGCCTAACTGAATGAAGAGAATTTTTGCTCAAACAAAAATACCCATCTCTACTTATAGAAAATGGCATACAGAGGGCTATAAAAACACCCTAACAACAACTGAGAACAACCCAAAGAAGAGGAGGGCAGGAACAAATCATACCTTTTATAGTGATACACAACCCATGTCGCCAGAATATCTTCAACTTTGCCAAAGCAAATCTACCAATCATTGCTTAAAGTAATTAATTAAAAGATATAGTCACAGATCAAGCTATGGTTCTTAGTAAAAGACAGCCAAAAAACTTGAAAAAATTAATAACAAAGGCAAAGTTTGACCTTAGTAACAAAGACCAATCATTCACTGTAGCTAAATGCAATGATAGCCAATGTGGCACATGCCAATTCATACATACTGGCCAATATATGAACATAAAAACTATAAAAATATTCACAAACACAAATATGAACTGCAAAAGTTGAAATTTAATTTACTGCATCAAATGCCCAAATTGTGAAGAACTATATGTAGGTCAGACAGGAAATGCACTATCAGAACGTTCATGTGTGCACCAACAGCACATTAGAGACCCAGATGTCCATCAGATGCCTTTGAGTAACCATCTAGCAATATGTGGTTGGAAAATATTTATATTTCCATTCTACAAAGTACACAGTCCAAGTGAAATTGATAGAAAAATCGGAGAAAAGAACTTTATTAATAAATTCCAACCCAAACCAAATAAACAATAATACTAATACATAGAGGTACTATTTCTACTGCTACAACCACTACCACTAACAGCAACAATACTAAAGGTTCTCAATATGATGATAGCAGGAAAATACTAGCTAAGTCAAGAGAAAAGACAGTAAAAATTACCTTAAAGTTCTATTACCACAGCTACTCCTGCCACCACCAACAACAACGACAACAATAATAAAGGAGATGATAATGATGATGATGATAATTGAAATGTAAATATCCCTGAGAAATGTTAACATTTCTAAAAATAGCCCAACGATTACTGCTTTAGCTAGGGTCAAAGTACAGGTCTCTTGACATGTTCAATAAACCATGATGCCTAAACCAAACACCAATAAACTTAAATAATTTAGTAAAATCACACACTGATTGGCCAGAATAAAGTTTGCAAAAATTGACATTCTGGAGCCTATACAAATGTATTTAAGGCACACAGTTTAGCCATCTGACTACAGTTGTAAATTGTAAAACATAACTGTCACCACTACTACATGAACCTGAAGATTGCATAGTTTAATCACTGAAAGTACTAGTTCAATCAGAATGGACATTTAATATTTATCATTTTCTTATATTATATTGTATTATAAGATTGTAGATAAAACATGAAAATCAAACTTGGAATTTCTTTGAGTAATGTATATATAGGTATATAGATATAAATACATATATTTTCTTTCTTTACTTTCTTCTCTCTCTTATCCACCCTAATACTTTACTTCTTCCTATGTTCAAACTTTCTATCTGTCCTTCTCTCATCACCAGTACTACAGCGCATTTTTATCTTCCTTCATGTTACACAATACCTGATTGTCTTGCAGCCACACAATATTTTTGTTGTATATGTATTGAATCACATTTAATCTCTTTGGCTGCAATCAAATGACTGAAACAAATAAAAGAATAAAGGAATTTATTATATAAATATATTTATTGTATGTATATGTATATGTATATATATGGACTGGCTCTTGTGTGGGTGGCACATAAAAGACACCATTTCGAGCGTGGTCGTTTTCGTGCGGGTGACACGTAAAAGCACCCACTACACTCTGAGTGGTTGGCGTTAGGAAGGGCATCCAGCTGTAGAAACTCTGCCAAATTAGATTGGAGCCTGGTGTTGCCATCCGGTTTCACCAGTCCTCAGTCAAATCGTCCAACCCATGCTAGCATGGAAAGCGGACGTTAAACGATGATGATGATGATGATATATATATATATATATATTTATAAATAACAATTTAATAAATGGAGTAATACACATATGTTAAATGAATTCTTTTATTTCCGACATGTTTCGAAGATTACAAATGGTTCCTTCCAAAGGAATAAGTGATGTTGATAAAGATGTAATCTTCTCTTCAGGGAAATACATAGGAACCAGCTTAACTGTAAGACATTTTAACCGAATGAGATAACTGTGAGAAGATTGCTACGTATCTTATTTGAAAAAACCGTTGGAGGTTGCAACGCTACAAGACAAGGAGGGAAGAAAACAAGGAAAAGAAGAAATTTTGAATTTAGAATGGGAAGTAAAAAAAATGATTTATATTTACTCAAATACCCAAAATAACAGGGAGTTTCTACCTCATAAA
>NW_026378463.1:0-955 GCF_001194135.2 Octopus bimaculoides | reverse complement strand
TCCTACGTTCATTCGTTCGTTCCTACGTTCGTTCTTTCCTTCCTGCGTTCATTCTTTCCTTCCAACGTTCGCTCTTTCCTTTCTACGTTCGTTCGTTCGTTCCTACGTTCCTTCTTACGTTGTTCTTTCCTTCCTACGTTCGTTCCTTCTTTCCTACGCTCATTCGATCGTTGCTACGTTCGTTCTTTCCTTCCTACGTTCGTTCGTTCGTTCCTACGTTCCTTCCTACGTTCGTTCGTTCGTTCCTACTTTCGTTCTTTCTTTCCTACGTTCGTTCTTTCCTTCCTACGTTCGTCCTTTCCTTCCTACGTTCGTTCGTTCTTTCCTACGTTCCTTCTTGCCTTCCTACGTTCGTTCTTTCCTTCCTACGTTCATTCGTTCGTTCCTACGTTCGTTCTTTCCTTCCTATTTTCGTTCTTTCCTTCCTACGTTCGTTCTTTCCTTCCTACGTTCATTCCTTCGTTCCTACGTTCCTTCATACGTTGGTCTTTCCTTTCAACGTTCGTTCTTTCCGTCCTACGTTCGTTCTTTCCTTCCTACGTTAGTTCTTTCCTTCCTACGTTCGTTCATTCCTTCCTAAGTTTATTTGTTCGTTCCTACGTTCGTTATTTCTTTCCTACGTTCGTTCTTTCCTTCGTACGTTCGTTCGTTCCTACGTTCGTTCTTTCCTTCCTACTTTCGTTCGTTCGTTCCTACGTTCCTTCCTACGTTGTTCTTTCCTTCCTACGTTCGTTCTTTCCTTCCTACGTTCGTTCGATTGTTCCTACGTTCGTTCTTTCCTTCCTACGTTCGTTCTTTCCTTCCTACGTTCGTTCGTTCTTTCCTACGTTCGTTCTTGCCTTCCTACGTTCGTTCTTTCCTTTCTACGTTCGTTCTTTCCTTCCTACGATGATTCCTTCGTTCCTACGTTCCTTCATACGTTGTTCTTTCCTTCCAACGTTCGTTCTTTCCGTCC
>NW_026378461.1:0-211 GCF_001194135.2 Octopus bimaculoides | reverse complement strand
TTTCAGATTTGATACTGAAATAGTGGAATAGTTTCATTTTGAAAGTGAAAATATTTGACATGAGTGTTTTTGTCTCACTTTTGACACATAATACCTAAGTAGTGGAGGAGATATGATGTTGTTGTGGGCTCGAACTATGCCAGAAGTGAAAAGCTTTTTTGGGACTAAAACACAACCGGGACCCTAAGTAAGGCATGTGTAAAATTTGAAT
>NW_026378460.1:0-329 GCF_001194135.2 Octopus bimaculoides | reverse complement strand
CTATCTATCTATCTATCTATCTATCTATCTATCTATCTATCTATTTGATTCTACCGCCGAAGACGACATATGATCGTTCAGCTTTTGCCGAACGACGTGCACAAATGATTTGTTTATAGTGATCAAATTTTCGTGCCTCACATTAGCTCACTCTCTCCATCAAATTGACGATGTATATACAACATGTGTCAGATGTTGAAGTGATCACAGAGTAACGTCAGATGAATTCTTTTGCTCAAGAACACAACGCACCACCCGCTGTAGGAATTGAACCCACGATCTAGCGACGGTGAGAGTTCAACACTCTAACCACTAGGCCATATATATAT
>NW_026378459.1:0-535 GCF_001194135.2 Octopus bimaculoides | reverse complement strand
ACCTGTGTCTTTTATATATGTGTGTAAGTGTATGTATACATATATATATAGATACACACTTCTGCCTCATTCACTACTAGTGCTTTATTTTCCCCTTCTACAGTTAGCTAAGTTATTTCTTCTTAGTAATGCCACACAGGCTGTTGATCATACCTCCGGTGACTTCAAATAAGTATTTCTATTCTTCTTGTAAACGTGAATATTATTATCATTATTACTTCTCCAATAAATATCCTGAGCCCTGTTTTACCATTAACTAACGTTAATATCCGTGTAATAATATAATATAATATATTACTAGGCTATGATGTTTTATTTTTATTCACTTTCTTCCCTTCATATAAAGTTTTGCTCATATAGTTTGTTTAATTTGAGGTTTTCGCGTAGTTATCTCCCTTCCTCCATCTTTTTGAATCAGCAAGTTTCCTCCCCACATTTCAATCATTCATTCAATTTAAACCTTTAGCATCACGTTTACAACCCCTTCCCTTTATATCTCTATGTAAACAAGGGTTCTTATTCCTAAAGCCCATGG
>NW_026378458.1:0-225 GCF_001194135.2 Octopus bimaculoides | reverse complement strand
TTCATGTACAACTTTTCTAGATCTTGTTGGATTCTCTTTCTATCATCATCACTAGTTATTTTCCTAAGTAATGGAGATAACCTCTAACAGTGTAAAGAAAGGGATTGCTCAGTGCCTAAAACATCAAGCAAAGAATATATGCAGTGATTGTGATACCCACCACAAAGAAATGATGAAGCTCAGTAACAATCTATTAAGCAACAACTACCCCCAAAACATACTATC
>NW_026378457.1:0-568 GCF_001194135.2 Octopus bimaculoides | reverse complement strand
TAGTTCCAAAGTTGTCTTGCAGGATTTTGAACACTTGGGGATGGGTTTAAATTATTAAGCTGGTATTTTTCCCGTAGTTAATTTGTAATCCATATGTACTGTTTCTATCGTAATGTGCTATAGTATGTTTGTTTGTGTGCAAGCGTGTAGCCAATCTCTCAAACAATCGATTAATAATACTAAATAATACTATCCTTCGTCAACAGTAAAGACAACGATTCCTCGGAATATAGTAGCAATTTCCTGGACAGAGTGTAGTATGGACTCGCATGCCTTACTATTGACCAACTCAGGTCATGGTTAACCTTGCAGAATTTAAGTTGAACACATTAACCCCAAAACTGGTATTTTATGTAAAATCCGGTACTTATTCTATCGGTGGCTATTATACGAAACACTAAATTAAGGGAATATAAACACCAATATCGGTTGTGAAGCAGTGGATGGGTCAAACGTAGGCACAAGGACACATACACACACGCACACATTGGCACCAACGCGCATGCACTAACGCGCACAAAAATATGCATGCACACACACACACACACACATAAAATGCCTTCTTTCT
>NW_026378455.1:0-287 GCF_001194135.2 Octopus bimaculoides | reverse complement strand
TGTATGTATATGTATGTATATATACATATATATCTATATGTATGTATGTATGTATGTATGTATGTGTGTATAGTTCTTGATTTTAGCCAGCCACATGTATTTATATATGTATGTATACGTATACGTGTATACACTTCGGCACACGCACACATATTCTTAAATGTATATCTATGTAAGTATATGTGTACGTATATGCATATGTATGTGTGTGTGTGTGCATATATACTCAGGCATTTTTACAATTATATGTGTGTATGTAAATATATGTATAAATATATATATATATA
>NW_026378454.1:0-443 GCF_001194135.2 Octopus bimaculoides | reverse complement strand
ATACATATATATATATATATATACATACATACATACATACATATATATACTCTTAAATTTATATGTAAGTGTGTGTATACACGAAATTTAATATTAGGTTACAAGTTATAATTTAAAGGTAATTTGGCAAACATACTTTATGATAATCGCATTTGTGCCTGTTTGCCAGACAAAGAGATTTGTATTAGGAAGATTAGGAAAAAATGAAAATATCAAACGAAATATTTAGGAACCAATATTTCTTACTTATTTCGTAGTAAAACAGAAATAGAATGGTCCCGCGTTGTAACACTGGAAAATGGAAATCAGCAGATGTTTCTAAACAATAGATTTATGAAGTAAGCCAAATTCTTAGTAATAGCATGAACGTAATTTATTTGTACTTATTCAGATCTTCTACAAATATAAATATGTCTATGAAAAATACCAGACTTTGTTGCGCT
>NW_026378453.1:0-210 GCF_001194135.2 Octopus bimaculoides | reverse complement strand
TCTATGACTATATTTTATGACCATCCTTTTATTCTATGACTATATTTTATAACCATCCTTTTATTCTATGTCTATATTTTATGACCATCCTTTTATTCAATGACTGTATTATATGACTGTCTTTTTATTCTATGACTATATTTTATGACCATCCTTTTAATCTATGACTATATTTTATGACCATCCTTTTATTCTATGACTATATTTTAT
>NW_026378452.1:455-1097 GCF_001194135.2 Octopus bimaculoides | reverse complement strand
CTCTCTCTCTCTCTCTCTTTGTTTTGCCTTGATAGAAAATCAGTTCCCTTTTCTATCTTGAATCATAAGTTATGTTGATCTAAATGAAAAATCATTAGTCAATTGCTACTTCCGCCAGTTTAAAAACTCGTGTTATTTGCTTTTATCTGTCTTCTGAATGTTATCTATTTATACACATTTGATGTACAAATATAACAGTTTTCTTTTTACAACTCAACATGAGCATATCTATTTGCATTCCACAGCCTAATATACACACTTCACTATTATTAATATTGTATAACAAAAGTTATTTTTTATTATTGAAGTTTCTGTGTTGTATTTTCTAACCTATACTCACACCACATACTGTCAAACTACTGGTACCAGGAAATAAAGGGAAAATGCTATATAATTCATTACTGCTGTTATCTCTGCAATCATTCCCTTA
This sequence comes from Octopus bimaculoides, assembly GCF_001194135.2. Classification (NCBI taxonomy): domain Eukaryota; kingdom Metazoa; phylum Mollusca; class Cephalopoda; order Octopoda; family Octopodidae; genus Octopus; species Octopus bimaculoides. Next base: position 667 of record NW_026378452.1, on the reverse strand, counting down.
ATTTCCTTCAAGCCTAAAATGAAATGGTTTATTTTTTTATACTCATTTTCCCTACTAATAGGTTTTTGAAGGTCTAAACATTTGCTTTTTTTCAATTGCTAACTATCTACATGTGATAGGGGATATGAAATTGGTCATGTTGACCAATATATGCACACAGCTTAAATATTCTTTTCTGCTCTAGGCACAAGGCCCAAAATTTTGGGGGAGGG
>NW_026378452.1:0-351 GCF_001194135.2 Octopus bimaculoides | reverse complement strand
AATACTGCTAAGCATTTCGCCCGGTATGCTAATGTTTCTGCCAGCTTGTCGCCTTACACAGCTTAAATATTGTTATAGATAAGTCTGCATCACAATAATGTAATAGCTGTAAGAAGTCTTAATCTTTTTTGCTCTTATAAATCATTGGTAAAATTTATTTTCCCTGTTTTTTGAGTTGTCTCTAAATTATCATTTTTCAGATATATTTGTAATATTTCAGATTGAGCTAAGGTGGCAAGTGGCATTCTGTCCATCTTTATGGTCTCACTTCAAATTCTGCTGAGGTTAACTTTGCCTTTCATCCTTTTGGGATCAATAAAATAAGTACCATTTGAGTACCGGGGGCAATGT
>NW_026378451.1:0-230 GCF_001194135.2 Octopus bimaculoides | reverse complement strand
TCGGCGGAATTTGAACTCAGAACGTAATGACAGGCGAAATACCGCTAAGCGTTTCGGCCGGCGTGCTAACGATTCTGCCAGCTCGCCGATTATCGGAAAATATAATAACTAATTTAGAATCCATAAATTGAACAAATAAACACTTCATTAATAAATTAATATTAATTAACTGAAGTCAATTATGTATGCATATATACACACACACACACACACACACACACACACACACA
>NW_026378450.1:0-263 GCF_001194135.2 Octopus bimaculoides | reverse complement strand
GGGGGGGGAGAAAGACAGGTTACGAGGGAATGTGTGTATGGAGGAGATAAGAGAGACTGTATGTAAGAAAGAGACAGACAGACAGACAGACAGACAGATAGAGAGAGATTTGTGTGTGTGTGTTTGTGTGTGACATGAACGTATACATCTACACATGCATATGTGCACACGTGTATATGTGTGGAGAGGGAAATTTGCATATGTAAATATGTATGTGTGAATGTGCGTATGTGTGAGATAGATAGGGAGTGTGTATATGTATG
>NW_026378448.1:0-545 GCF_001194135.2 Octopus bimaculoides | reverse complement strand
ATATATATATATATATATATATACATATATATGCAGACATGTATGCATACATATGCATATGTAGACATGTATGTGTACATATACATGTAAACATCTATGTATACATGTATAGATGTTTGTATACATGTGTATAGATGTATATATATCTGAATAGATGTAGGTATATATGTGTGTATATATATATGTATATACAGATGTATATATATGTGCATATATGTAAATAAAGATGTATATATGTGTATATATGAATATATATGTATGAATATACAGATGTATATATATGTGTATGTGTCTACAGGTGTGTGTATATATATATATATATCTGTGCATGTTCATACAGATGTATATATATATATATGTGTATCTATACACGTGTGTATATATATATATATAGATGTATGTATATATATATGTAGATGTATATATATATGTGTGTAGATGTATATACATGTGTATGTATATGTGTAGATGTATATACGTGTGTATGTAAATATGTAGATGTATATACATGTATTTGTATATATGTAGATGTATATATACGTGTG
>NW_026378447.1:0-200 GCF_001194135.2 Octopus bimaculoides | reverse complement strand
GTGTGTGTGTGTGTGTATGTATATCTATCTATATATACATACATGACATGATATATTGCAAATAATTTATATATACAGACCAATATAAGCATATAGATAAGTGTTTAGGTATATTATATTTACATCGTCGTGTTCGGATACACTCACACACACATCCAAAATATTTTATATTGTGTGTGAACATAGATATATATGTGTGC
>NW_026378446.1:0-2479 GCF_001194135.2 Octopus bimaculoides | reverse complement strand
GAGCATGATTGTACAGTAGCTGGCGGAGTGTAGAGCTGCAGCACGAGACTGTAGTGTGTGGTCGGCGTGGTCGGCGTGGTCGGTGTTGAGGTTCCCGTCTCTGAAGTATAGGCATATTTATTCTTTCATTTATATTTCTTAAATAAATATGTATACCAAAATTCTTATATATATATATATATATATATATATATATATATATATATATATATATATATTTACATATACATGCGTGTGTGTGTATGTGTTTGTGTGTGGTTTTCTCTTGCTGGGGATAGGGCAGGACATAAACCCTTTCAGAAACCAAATGAGGAGCTGGCATACGTTAAAATGACTTCAGCCATAATTTTCAGGGATCTTGTTAAAAGAGGTTTAGCAGAAGAATCCCGAACCTATCTTCGAATACAGGGATCTTCCACGCCGTGACACCATATTGTAACGGGTCTTTGACCGCAAATGGTTTCAGAGATAGGATTATTTACATGCCCAACATGAACCCAACCAAGAGAAAGCGCCATTGTAGTTATATGATTTACAGCCCTATTTTGCCTCAACATAAAGAACTCGTGTTAGGAGGATTTTCTTTAGTTTAGTTTATAAGGATTTCGTGCAAACATACAGATGCAGGAAAATCGTTAATAGTTAGCAGGCCCACTTCTAGAACCGAGGAAGGCTGCTCATACAGTGGTAACATCACATGCCTAATAAACGGTCAATGCAATACGGAAACCGTTGTGTATGAAGCGGAGGTGGTCGAAGGATCCCAGTAGAACACTGAAAGTACGGCAATATGCGGGCGCGACAGGCTGTCTCTTCCGGACCACAAGTCCTTATCTAATAACCAAGCGATGTGAATTATCATAACTCATGTTAGTTTCATCAGCCATACTCTTCCGTGCTGGCTTAGGGCATGTTAGAAGAGGGTATTAATTTTGGAGCTTTTCCTTCTAGATTGATTTCTTTCACTCAAAACTGTGGAGCTCAATCTACCTTGACAAGTAGTTCCGTACCGAATCTGAACAGAACTGGGAGTAATAGTAATTAAGGGGTGACTCCATGGTCCCCATAACTTGAGAACTCCCAAATTGGAGCCTCACCACCAGATGCAGTTTACTGCCATAGCCAGTATTACATGTAAGGTTACTGATGGAAAGTGATGCGTATATAAAGGGTGAGAATATTAGAAAAGCAAGCAGTTAACAACAGTTAGAGATTCAGACTCTACTTAACTGAGAAAATAATCATATTGAAGATCTTCCTTCATCCAGATGTCCAACTAAACAGCAAAAGGATGTTTTGGCTCCTGCCCTTATCAGCACGATATACCTTAGCAAACTGACCGATCGCGCCATAAATGTAAATGTTGGGATCTACCTCCATCAATGTTTCGTTTGCTGTAATCTGAGGTGAAGGCAGATATCCCAAATGAACCACTCGCCTTTGATATATACAAGCCCATAGAAACACATAGGCCTACACCGACCAGGCTTAATTCTAAAATCAACCCTTCTAACCATCTCCCAATTCCACTTATCACATCATCTTTACCTCACCCCTTATCTACTCCACACCACTATTACCTCAGTCTCAATCCCAACCTACAAGCAAATATCTTGTTTTCCGGGACTCCTTTTTCCTTTTTTGGTCTCAATTCAAGAAACATATCCATAATGAACTACATGGTTTTCTCCTTGTGTTTGACCTGGGGATTTCTTCCAAATATTTCATTCCGTTGTACTTTTGTAACAGCCATACGCTCCACAAGCCGATTGTAACACTTTTAGGCCTCCAGTAACAAAGACTCCATGCTAATGATTGCCGGAGCTGGTTCTAAACATTTGGTATGAATCTAATTGGAAATTTGGTTATTATGAGACTATAATATTTTACTTTATTAATGATGATAATATACGCAGTTTATTAACTAATATAAGAGTGCCTGTTCTTCTACATTGATATTACCTGTAAATATATGTGTTTGTGTATATATAACTATTGATCCGTGTCGTTAAATGGGAACCGTTTTATTAATTATATTGAAAACCCATCTTTTCAGACCAATGTACCCATTGATAAATATCTTACTTAAATGCTTGGCACTTTGTATTTAATATATAAAAATATTACCATTACATAGAAAATCTGATAGAGTGAGCCGCCCACGGATAAATGATACGTCACAGCGAAATATAAAACACATAATCAGTTTTTCTGGCTCATTGAAATGTTTAATGACGGTTATAAAAATTAAATTAAAAACGTTTAATTCAACATTTACAAAAGTATTGCAGTTTTTCATTAACAAACTATTTAAAGCTATACACATAATTATTCTTATTCTATATATTCTATTATCAAAATATTCATAGAAAAAATACAAGTTCAATGATTTCCTTTTTTCCTTCTATAGGTATTTACCAGTATATTATGATTAGCCACTCTCTTCCATCCACTCTCATTCTTTCTATGTTTACCCCCC
>NW_026378445.1:0-216 GCF_001194135.2 Octopus bimaculoides | reverse complement strand
GAGCCTATGATGAAGGGACGGATGGATGGATGGATGGATAGAAGGGTGGATGGATGGATGGATGGATGGAGGCATGGACGGATGGATGGATACATAGATAGGTAGATAGGTAGGTAGGTAGATAGATAGATAGACAGACAGACAAATAGACAGACAAACAGGTAGGTAGATAGTCGGATAGATGTACACCTAAATAGCTTTATGTATAGATAGATA
>NW_026378444.1:0-416 GCF_001194135.2 Octopus bimaculoides | reverse complement strand
GGAAACGTTTTTCCCTGGTATGTACAAGTTTGTGTCTTGTTAATGTACCATGATGATGAAATGATTCCCCACATATTTCACAGTGGAAGGGGTTTTCTCCTGTATGTATTCTTTTATGTTCCTTTAATTCACTATTAGAGGCAAAACATTTCCCACATATTTCACAAGGGAAACGTTTTTCCCCAGTGTGCACAGTTTTGTGTCTTGTTAATGTACCACGATGATGAAATGATTCCCCACATATTTCACAGTGGAAGGGTTTTTCTCCTGTATGTATTCTTTTATGTTCCTTTAAATCATTATTTAAAGCAAAACATTTCCCACATATTTCACAATGAAAACGTTTTTCCCCAGTGTGCACAGTTATGTGTCTTGTTAATGTACCACTATAACTAAATGATTCCCCACATATTTCA
>NW_026378443.1:0-583 GCF_001194135.2 Octopus bimaculoides | reverse complement strand
ATGGCCCAGTGGTTAGGGCAGCGGACTTGCGATCATAGGATCGCGGTTTCCATTTCCAGATCGGACGTTGTGAGTGTTTATTGAGCGAAAACACCTAAAGCTCCACGAGGCTCCGGCAGGGGATGGTGGTGACCCTTGCTGTACTCTTCCACCACAACTTTCTCTCACTCTTACTTCCTGTTTCTGTTGTGCCTGTATTTCAAAGGGCCAGCCTTGTCACACTGTGTCACGCTGAATATCCCCGAAAACTACGTTAAGGGTACACGTGTCTGTGGAGTGCTTAGCCACTTGCACGTTAATTTCACGAGCAGGCTGTTCCGCTGATCGGATCAACCGGAACCCTCGACGTCGTAAGCGACGGAGTGCCAACACATGCACTTTTTCTATATTATATTTGGAATTTTTTAAAACGTCTTTTTCCTATATTCCATTATTATGTTTATCTACATTCCATTATTATATTTACATATCTATATGTCCATGTATATTTTAAGTATTCACATATTTTTATATTTCTATATTTTTTTATATTCCTAATATATCAATATATGTTTCAGATTGGACAATTCTTATTTTATCCTAA
>NW_026378442.1:0-440 GCF_001194135.2 Octopus bimaculoides | reverse complement strand
ATAGATAGATAGATAGACAGGCAGACAGAAAGACAGACAGGCAGGCAGACAGGCAGGCAAACAGACAGATAGATAGATAGATAGATAGATAGATAGATAGATAGATAGATAGGCAGACAGACAGACAGACAGACAGACTGCCTCAGTTTTATATACCGTATTTGCAGGTGTGTATCCGTGTGTGTTGTGTGTGTGTGTATGCATTTGTATTTATATTCAAAAATCTTATGAACTTCTGTTATAGCTTTCTCTCATTCTCTATTTCTTATCTTCTCCATAGAGCAGTGTATGAGCGCGCACGCGTGTGTGTGGTTGCGCAGGTGCGAGCTTGTGTGTGTATTCGATACGATACTTTGCTGTATTCGTTTCGGTTCTGCATGCTCTGAGTTCGAATGGCACGAGGGTTAAATTTGGTTTCCATCCTTTTGGAGATAATGAAA
>NW_026378441.1:0-255 GCF_001194135.2 Octopus bimaculoides | reverse complement strand
CACCATACGTGGGAAGAAACAAAATCTCTTTGCCCTCTAAGGGCTGGCTCTCAAATTTGCAAACCTCCTCAGGGGTGTCAAATAGCAACCACACCGTTGCATATTTGAACCCCTGGAGATGAATTTAATAGTTGGCAAATATTCTGCCAACTCTTTTTCAATTTGAGTCTTTTGAAAAAGGGCGATGGTGTTGAACAACTTTGACTAAGTCCTTAACACCACCGTCCTCTCTTCAAAGTCTTTCATCCACTGTTT
>NW_026378440.1:0-355 GCF_001194135.2 Octopus bimaculoides | reverse complement strand
TATATATATATATATATATATATATACACATTGCACACAAACACAAATGTATATACCGAAAAACATAGACACGGACATACACGAATATGCAGACATGAATTCCTATTCATCTAAAGCATGTTGAAAACAACGATTCACTGACATAGTCTAGCAAGGGCCAAAGATATCTTGACTTGTCATCCGTAGTTGCGGAAAGAAAATCGAAACATTATCAGTCGATAACTAATATTTTTTCCCCCTTACTGCATAGATATTTCTAGTTAGCTTTTTGCTGCTTGCTGCAGTGTACAAGTTAACGCTGCGTACATGTATATATGTTACATACACGCATACATATACATAAGCATATATATAT
>NW_026378439.1:1452-1989 GCF_001194135.2 Octopus bimaculoides | reverse complement strand
CTGAAGTCTGGTCACACTACTTGATATCTTGGGTACATACATACATCCACATATGTTCTTACAAATATGTGGGTGAGCACATGTGTGTACTATTTATACTATTTATGATATGCCCCTTTTGATCTAGCAACAGGTCGAAAGCTCGGTAGAACAAAATAAGGACAAGTGTCGATTCTTCATTTTATTTCTCTCTGGATTGCATGTAATCCAAAATCCAGTCTGGTGATTTCGTTCTAAACATTTTTGTTCTAATACTTATGTTTCGATTGTATGCGACAACAGAATATTCAACCACTTATATTTTAACTTCATAGACAACAATTTACAGGTTCGAAAAACAAAATGTTCTTCGTCGATGTCGACGGAGAATCCAACACCTTTGTCATCATTTAGTTATGCATATTGGCTTTAAATTATCATAAATATAAATAAACCTAAAATGATGTTCGTACACATGGGCGCACATTTATAAGCACACTGACGTAACATATGTATATATATATATATATATATATATATATATATATATATATATAT
>NW_026378439.1:0-547 GCF_001194135.2 Octopus bimaculoides | reverse complement strand
TATATATATATATATATATATCCATGACTTGTACGTGCGCTTATATGTTTACTTACAGATGCGCATGTTTAGACTCACTCACACGTTCAGACTCACTCACACTTCCATACATATAGAATACTGCAACACATACTCCCACTCGGTTCCACACGCAGATAAATATTGACATCTACAAAGAAATATTTAGATATTTCTGCACATCTGAGGCCATTGAAATGAAGGTGGTTTTAATGATACGGACAAGGATCACATTCACGGTTGCCATGTTAGTGTTTCCGCTGTTGTTAAATATATTACTGGCCTTATATAACATATAATGCTGAGAGTACGTTATCTCTTTCTTTCTTTTTCACACTCTGTTTCTCTCTCTCCCTGTCTCTGAGTCTCTCTGTGTCTCTTTCTCATTTTCTTTCATACATACACATGAATACATACTTAAATACATACATACATACATACACGCATTGATAATACACACATACATTCATATTTACTGTAGTTTTATATAATAATAATAATAATAATAATAATAATAATAATAATAATA
>NW_026378438.1:0-690 GCF_001194135.2 Octopus bimaculoides | reverse complement strand
GAAGGAAGGAAGGAAGAGGAAGGAAGGAAGGAAGGAAGGAAGGAAGAGGTAGGAAGGAAGGAATGAAGAGGAAGGAAGGAAGGAAGGAATAGGAAGGACGGAAGGAAGGAAGAGGAAAGATAAGAGAAAATAATATCAGAGACAGTTAGAATTCTGCCTAGGACCAATTACTAGCCTGATAGCCTTGGCTATGTCAAGATGGATTTTTATGTATTCTTCTTCCCACTTGGATTTGAAAAGTTGCCAGAATTATAATATGTCTATTCTACTGTAATTTTCTACATTTTCGTGCAGATGAAGATTGCTCTACATATTGCATTTAATGTAATGCTCGCATTACTTAAATAAATGGAGTAGCATGAAACGTGCGTACTGCAATCATCTTTAAAATCTGTGTTGCTTATTTTGATTTTTTGATCACCTCGCTTTTGGAATGATTTTTGTATAATACCACACTATATTCTGGTGCCTAAACATAAGTACCATATTCAATTTTGAATCTATATATATATATATATATTATAAAATAACGTCGACCACTACGTGGACAATTAATGCGCTAGAAATAGATCACATTTTGTGTCTATTGAACTTTACCATTAAGCTGTAATGAGCAGAACCATATGCACACGCACCCATTGCGGTGGGCAACTATGTATACGATTCTGATAATTGCTGCTACATTACAAA
>NW_026378437.1:0-286 GCF_001194135.2 Octopus bimaculoides | reverse complement strand
TACGTATGTTCGTTCGATCGTTTGTTCTTTCGTTCGTTTGTTGGTTCGTTTGTCCATTCGTACGTACGTTCAGTCGTTCCTACGTACGTATTTACGTATGTTCGTTCGTACGTACTTACGTTCTTTCTTACCTGCGTAAGTACGTTCGTTCGTTCTACTTACGTACGTTCGTTCGTATATACGTACGTTCGTTCGATCGTTCATACGCACGTAAGTACGTAAGTTCGTTCGTTCGGACGTACGTTCTTTCGTTATTTCCTTCCTGCGTACGTACGTTCGTTCCTTC
>NW_026378436.1:0-450 GCF_001194135.2 Octopus bimaculoides | reverse complement strand
TTAGTCGATTACATCGATCCCAGTACTTGACTGGTACTTTATTTTATCGACTCAGAAAGGACAAAAAGTAAAGTACATATATACATGTATACATATGTATGTATATATGAATGTATGCATATACACATTTTATATATATATATATATAGGTACACATATTATGTATATGTGTATGCGCATGTGTAGTAGATATATATCACGCTAGCACTCATCTACACATACAGATGCATACTTATAAATACCTTTACCCCCTTATTCGCATATGCATACACATACACACGCATACACACGAATACACACGCATACACATGCAGGAGTATCATCTATATAATTAAAAAGATTACATTCATTAGTCGAAGGAGTTATTTTAATGGATTTTTCATGTGTGTGTATACACTCCTATATATATATGCATATAAATCTATATATGTGTGTATGTTTGTTTGTATA
>NW_026378435.1:0-327 GCF_001194135.2 Octopus bimaculoides | reverse complement strand
ATGTAATGAGTCATTGTGGATGTTATGTAATTAGTCATTTACGCACGTTTAATCTGGCCAATGGTTTGGCAGATCTCTTCAGAATGTTGAGAAGTATGTTAAGAGTTTATGGTGTGAGAGATGTAGGAGAAGTGATTAGTGGATATATTAATGTATATGGTGGTATAATAATAGTGTTAGGTAAAGAAAGCCTTACGTTTTAGTTGAAGTTGTGTTGGTCTTCCTGTAAGGGGATGTAGGATGGGTGCTATTTAAGCCCATTATTCCGATTTTAATAAAATGCATCTCCACGTGATTTTATGATTGAGGGATGCGTCGTATATTTAT
>NW_026378434.1:1700-2439 GCF_001194135.2 Octopus bimaculoides | reverse complement strand
CACGTAGGCAGGAAATAACGAACGAACGTACGTAAGAACGGACTAATGAACGAACAAACAAAAGAAAGAACGAACGTAAGTATGTACGTACGAAAGCATCTACATACCTCCGTACGTACGAGCGAATGAACGTACGTACGAAAAGGTACGAGCGAAGGTACATACGACCGAACGAACGTACATACCAACGCAAGAACGAACTAATGAACGTACTTTCGTACGTACAAAAGAACGAAGGTACATACGAATAAGCGAACGAACGTATGTACGTAAGTATTTACGTACGAACGAACGTAGATAAGTGCGTATGAACGAACTAAATAAAGAATGAACCAACGAAAGAACTAAGGTACGTACGACCGACCGAACCAACGAACAAACTTACGTACGTAAATACGTATGAACGATCGTACGTACGTGCGAAAGTACATAAGAACGGACCAATGAACGTACGATCGAACAAACAGAAGAAAGAACGAACGTAAGTATGTACGAACGAAAGCATCTACATACCTCCGTACGTACGAACGAACTAAATATCGTATGTACGATCGAACGTACGTACAAACGAACGTGCGTATAAATGAGCGAACGAACGTAAGTACGTACATACGAGCGATGGAACTAGCGAACGAACGTACGTAGGCACGAAAGAACGAGCGAGCATACGTCCGAACGAACGTACGTAAGAATGACTAACGAACGATCGAACAAACAAAAGAAAGAATGAATGAACGTA
>NW_026378434.1:903-1690 GCF_001194135.2 Octopus bimaculoides | reverse complement strand
TCCAATGAAACGTAGGTACGAAGAAACCAACGTACATAAGTACGTGCGTTCATTCATTATGCATTCGTACGTACGTACATTCGCACGTGCGGAGGTATGTAGATGCTTTCGTTCGTTTATTCGTTCCTTCATTGGTCCGTTCGTTCTTTCGTACGCCCGTTCACTCATTCTTTCGTACCTACGTTCGTACGTAAGTTCATTCGCACGTAAGTCCGTGAGTTCTTTCGCTGGTTCATTCTTTAGTCAGTTCGTTCGTACGTACGCTTCTCTATTCGTTCGTTCATACGCACTTATCTACGTACGTTCGCCAGTTCTTTCGTTCGTATGTATATACGTACGTAAGATCGTTCGTTCATTCATACGTACATTCGTAAGTACCTACGTTCTTTCGTTGGATCGTTCGTACGAACGTACATTCCTACGTTCGTTAATACGTACTTAAGTTCGATCGTACATACGTAATTACGTACATACGATATTTAGTTCGTTCGTACGTTCATTCGTACATATGTACGTTCGCTCGTTCCTTCATTTCGTTCGTTCGTACATAGGTTCATTCGCACATACGGAGGTATGTAGATGCTTTCGTTCGTCCGTTCGAATGTACGTACTTACGTTCTTTCATTCGCTTGTACCTACGTTCCTTTATTCGTTCTTTCTTTTGTTTGTTCGATCGTTCGTTCATACGTATTTACGTAAGTTCGTTCGTCAGTTCATCCTTTAGTTAGTTCGTACGTATGTACGTTCGTTTGTTCATTCGTACGTACGTACATTCGTTCGCTCATAC
>NW_026378434.1:0-752 GCF_001194135.2 Octopus bimaculoides | reverse complement strand
TACGTACTTACGTTCATTGTGCATTCGTACGTACGTACCTACGTTCCAACATTCGCTCGTTCATTTGATACTTCGTTCGTACGAACGTACGTTCCTACATACGTAATTACGTACATGCGATATTTAGTTCGTTCGTCCGTTAGTGCATACTATCGTTCGTACATACGTTCATTCGCTCGTACGTACGGAGGTATGTAGATGCTTTCATTCGTCCAACCGTACGTAGTTCCTTCATTCCTTTGTTCGATCGTTCGTACGCACGTCCGTTCACTCATTTCGTACCTACGTACGTATGATCGTTCGTCCGTCCGTGAGATTTTTTAGTTCATTCGTACGTACGTACATTCGTTCATACGCACTTATCTACGTACGTACGTTCGGTAGTTCCTTCGTTCGTATGTATGTACGTAAAATCGTTCGTAAGTACCTACGTTCTTTCGTTCGCACGTACATACGATATTTAGTTCCTTCGTTTGTACTATCGTTCGTACATACGTTCATTCGCCCGTTAGTACTTATGTAGATGCTTTCGTTCGTTCCTTTGTACATAACGTTCGTTCGTGCAAACGTACTTTCGTTCATACCTACGTATGTACGTACGTTTGTTCTTTCATTCGTACGTTCCTACGTTTGTTCATTCGTTAGTTCGTTCCTTCATTTGTACGTACGTACTATCGTTCGTTCGTACGGACGTATGTAGATTCTTTCGTTTGTCCGTACGTTCAGTCGTTCGTATGTACTCATGTACGTTC
>NW_026378433.1:0-338 GCF_001194135.2 Octopus bimaculoides | reverse complement strand
ACCTACCTAAGCCTTGTGAAAGGATTGGTTTAACTGAAACTAAGTGGCCCCTCGTATATATATTTATATATATATATATACAGGGTCCGACATAAGTAACTATATATTTTCTTTTCTTTGTAACTTTGTTGATACTCATTCAATTTTTCTATTTCATACGTCATTAGAAAGCTGAAATCTTATATTTTTATTTCTTCCCTATTTCAGATATAGTCTTGTATCTATTATGTCTACCCGATTAACAAAAGAGCAAAAGATTGCGTTTTTGAAATGGTTCTGCACAAAGTTACAAGCAAAAGAAAATATATAGTTACTTATGGCGGACACTATATATATAT
>NW_026378432.1:0-204 GCF_001194135.2 Octopus bimaculoides | reverse complement strand
ACTTTGCCCTTCATCTTTTCGGAGTCGATAAATTAAGTACCAGTGAAACAGGTCAATGTGATCAACTAGTCCCTTCCCCCAAAATTTCAGGCCGTGTGCTTTTAGTAGAAAGGATTATTATTGTTGCTGTGGTTGATGTTGCAATTGGTGCAGCTGTAGTGCATGTTGGTGTTATTGCTGCTGCAGAGTGATTGTGGTGGTTGA
>NW_026378431.1:0-273 GCF_001194135.2 Octopus bimaculoides | reverse complement strand
CCGTCCGTCCGTCCGTCCGTCCATCCATCTAAACATACATACTCGCGTATTCAAGCAAAACGTACTCACGTACATATATATATACATACAAACTTACGTACGCACATATGTGCAAACGTGTGTACATGAATTCGCACATATACATACCTGCATGCATACACACATACACACATACCCATACTCATACATACCTACATACAGGCATACATGCATACATACACATCTGCTTGTTGTTTCTACACCTGTCTTCGTCTTTTGTTTTCTGTAAATTTG
>NW_026378430.1:0-317 GCF_001194135.2 Octopus bimaculoides | reverse complement strand
GTAGGAGCTCCCTGAACTTTGCTCAGGCTATTCTTACTCTAGTCGCTACACTTTCAGAGCAACCACCCCCCACTACAGACATGGTCGCCTAGGTAGCAGAAGCTTTTAACTACTTCTAGTTTCTTCCCATGGCATGTGATGGAATCTGTTGTCTGTATATCTTCAGTGTTTATTGCCCCAGTGCATCTGCCACACACAAAAACTATCTTCTCGGTTAACCTTCCTTTGATGTTGCTGCACCTTTTATGTGTCCATAGCTTATACCGAGTACATCGTATGGAGTTTCTACCCACGCCTTTTCTACAGATCGAGCAGGG
>NW_026378429.1:0-334 GCF_001194135.2 Octopus bimaculoides | reverse complement strand
AATTTCTATCTTACAATCACATTGTTTATGCACATCTTAAACAGACAATGCTTAATCTCTCAGTTGATCAAAATGTCCTCCTTCAACATTGCAACATTCTTCAAACCTCTTCAGAACACTCTGACACACAGTGCAGCACAAATTCCGATCTCCATCAATTTCAGTGAATGCATCAGAAATGTAATCTTTACATTCATTTACTGTTTTGGGATTCTTCTCATAAACCTTGTTCTTTACAACATCCCATAAAAAGAAATCCAATAGTGTCAGGTCAGGTGAATGTGGTGGCCATTCACTGCTGCCCTGTCTTCCTAACCAATGCTGTGGAAAGGTT
>NW_026378428.1:0-280 GCF_001194135.2 Octopus bimaculoides | reverse complement strand
CTAGACTAATGTTAATAATGTTGTTATTGCTAGTGTCACATATTCTTTTCATGCTGTTGTAGACATCTTATTTGGAACTTATGACGACTTTACTTGTTGGTGTCTTTGTTAAACACGACAGGAAAATATATATACATACATATGTGTGTGCATGTTTATATATATGTGTGTGTATATATATATATGTGTGTGTGTGTGTGTATGCAATCACACACACATATATTTACTTTTACACACGCATATAGATAGATAGATAGATAGATAGATAGATAGATAGATA
>NW_026378427.1:0-218 GCF_001194135.2 Octopus bimaculoides | reverse complement strand
ATGATGATGATAATGATGATGATGATGATGATGATGATGATGATAATAGTGGTGGTGGAGGTGACCGGATAGTGTGCGGTGATAATGTTGATGGTGGTTTTGGTGGTGCTGTTGTGGTAGGCGAGGTTTAGGCAGGAGTAGTATGTAGTGGTAGTGGTAGTGGTAATAGTGATGATGACGAAGATGATGATGATGATGATGATGATGATGATGATGAT
>NW_026378426.1:0-435 GCF_001194135.2 Octopus bimaculoides | reverse complement strand
TATATATATGTATATATATGAGGTAAACACAAAGAGTATTGAAGATTTACTACAGCTGTTTCAGTAGGATATTATTTATTTAATGCAGTCATAAAAGATTACAGCATAATATATAATCGACCATCAAACAAGTAAGATTTTAAACATCAATCTGGACATAGCCAGCATATATATATGTATACACACACATGCATATATATATACATACATATAATTATATCTATATATCTATATTCGTATACATACATACACACACGCACATTTTATCTTTTACTTCCTTTAGCCATTAATCGTTGAACTGTGACCATCCTGGGGAACTACCTTGAAGCATCTGTTTTCTTCAGTTGAATGAATTGACCTCAATACTTTTACATACATATATATATGAACACACACATATATATATATACATATATATATATATATATATATATA
>NW_026378425.1:0-304 GCF_001194135.2 Octopus bimaculoides | reverse complement strand
TCATACACGCCAGCTCAATTTGATTCGTTTTCAGTCGAAAGACACCTGTTCTTATTTTCTTGTTGTTTGTATTCGTAATTGTGTACCATGTTCTCCGTTATTTGTCTTTGTTGTAGTACACATTCGCTAGCTATCTTACAAAGGGGCCTAATGTTCTTAGCTTAGACTTTTTTTGGGGAGCAACCAGATCTAACCGTCTCAAGTTTAACAGCCCGAAACGGTCGTGACTTCAGGTACTTGACTAAGGAAAGAAGGCCACGAATGACCAGTCTTTTTTTGCCTGTCCTTCTAATTGTTGTTTCTC
>NW_026378424.1:0-464 GCF_001194135.2 Octopus bimaculoides | reverse complement strand
AGGATTATCGCTCAGACGCAGATGCACTCTACATCGACAGCAGATTGCATTCTCAGAATACCGAATGATGCTCTTTAGTGAACATATTGAGAAATGCGCAAAACAAATTTACCACAATTTATAATCTTTCCATTTTATGAATATGCCATTGGAACACCAACGCAAATTAGATTAAATAAGGAAACGTTCTTCATTCAAAAATGTAAACCCAAACTTAACTATTGCTAACACTTTTAAATAAGGAAATTCATCTCACTGAGAGGAAAAAATATAGAACAAAACCTAACATACTATTCCCTCTAAACTAAACTATGGTAAATTAATCAAAATCTACCACCTCCTACATTTCGATTATTTCCCTTATACCAGAAGAAATCCCTGATTACTTCCCCCTATCTAGAACTCTTTTTTTATACACGGGAGCGAAGACATGTTACGATACAAGTAGAGAAATTTGAAAAGAC
>NW_026378423.1:0-525 GCF_001194135.2 Octopus bimaculoides | reverse complement strand
TATATTGGCACCAAGTACAGATATCACTAGTAAGCACCAGCATTGCTAGAAACAAGAGCCAAAGCAACTCTTAGCCACATGTGATCACTTTTTTAACAGCTGACAAGGGAGACAGGCTCCCTCCCTACCACAAGCAAGATGGAGTCTTAATTAGCACTGATTTCAGATTTAATCAATCTAACTGTACTTGTTGCTTATTGCCATCTTGTTTCTTCTGGTGTTCTATATAAGGCTGAAAAGGTGACTTAGGTCCTTTAACCTGTGGTGACTGAGTAATGGGTCAATGATGAAGATTGATTAAATCTGAAATCAGCACGGATATGACTCCATCTTGCTTGTCGCAGGGTGGGAGCCTGTCCCCCTTGTCAGCTGTTAGAAAAGTGCTCTCATGTGACTAAGATTTGTTTCGGCTTATTTCAAGCAATGCCGGTGCTTACTAGAATCCTCTGTCACTTTAGTGACAACTGAACTTAGTGCCTATCAGTTCCAAATTGCGAATAGCTATTTTAATAATATATATATATA
>NW_026378422.1:0-236 GCF_001194135.2 Octopus bimaculoides | reverse complement strand
CACACACACACACACATATATATATATATATATATGTATATATATATGCAGCGAAATCCACACTGGTGATGGTTCCTACTACCATTTTTAATGTGAAGCATTTGAAAATTGTGATATTCAACAAATGAAGCCTAAGGTCAAGGATAAATTCCTTACATAAAGAATATATTTATCTACCAATGCTGTTGTGATCACTCATTCTTACTATTCTCCACTATTATTTGAGTATATATATA
>NW_026378421.1:165-272 GCF_001194135.2 Octopus bimaculoides | reverse complement strand
GTATATATATGTATATGTATATATGTATATATATGTGTATATATATATTTGTATATGTATATGTATATATATATGTATATATATATATATGTACGTATATATATGTA
>NW_026378421.1:0-106 GCF_001194135.2 Octopus bimaculoides | reverse complement strand
TATATGTGTATATATATGTATGTGTATATATATATATGTGTATATATATACGTATGTATATGTATGTGTGTGTGTATATATATATATGTGTGTGTGTGTGTATATA
>NW_026378419.1:0-212 GCF_001194135.2 Octopus bimaculoides | reverse complement strand
CTATAATCAGAGACAATTTCTGTCGGAACCACCCGTATCGTCTTCAGATATAATCTATCAAGGACTACAATATATAATGCGCCCTTCCTTTTTATTCTTGGTTAGCCGTATGTTATCCCATTTCATTATCTACGACTATATTGTCATTGTCCTTGTTTAGAACCAGGTCAGTCCCGATTCGCATTCCAATCATGATTCACCCGCATTTGTCA
>NW_026378418.1:0-335 GCF_001194135.2 Octopus bimaculoides | reverse complement strand
GATTCTTTACCTCTTTTGTTCCCCCACCCCACCGCCGTTTACATACACCATCTGTCTGTCACCCCACAGTCCGCCATATTGTTTTGCGTACCCTACACCCCACCCCACCACACGTCCTGGCAATATTCTTCTTCTTTCTTCTTTTCTTTAACTTTTATTCTTCCACATCTTTCTCTTTCTTTTCCATCTTCTTTCTTGTTCTTCTCTTATGTT
Organism: Octopus bimaculoides; assembly: GCF_001194135.2. Taxonomy (NCBI): domain Eukaryota; kingdom Metazoa; phylum Mollusca; class Cephalopoda; order Octopoda; family Octopodidae; genus Octopus; species Octopus bimaculoides. The sequence continues at coordinate 122 of NW_026378418.1, read as the reverse complement.
TTCAGTCTCTCTCTCTTCTTGTATCGATTCCTCGTTCGGTAGATACTTCTTCGGCCTAACACTCATTCTATATTTGCTTCTTTCTTTCTTTCTTTCTTTCTTTCTTTCTTTCTTTCTTTCTT
>NW_026378417.1:0-208 GCF_001194135.2 Octopus bimaculoides | reverse complement strand
TATTTTGTCGAACAAGAAATCTCCACTGAGTTCCGGGCATTTGTCTGCCTCTAGTTGCGCTTAGAGTCTCACTTAGCGGTGAGAAGTGTGTTTTGCGAACATTGTGCTTATTTTTTTACTCATTTTTTAGTGAAATTGTTGTGTGATTGTTTTGTGTCCTGGATTACCAAGTGGATTACCGAGTTGGCCAGGAGTACCAAGACGGCCA
>NW_026378416.1:0-224 GCF_001194135.2 Octopus bimaculoides | reverse complement strand
ACACATACATGTATATACACATACATACACATACCCAGATACATATATATTTATATATATATAAAAATACCCATAAACAAATATGCACCCATACATATTCACAAATACACTCATATATGAATATATAAAGAAATTTATGCATAAATATATCTGCATAAAAATATACATACATCTAATTAAGCATACGTATATGCATATCTATATATTTTTTATAAATAATAGCA
>NW_026378415.1:0-492 GCF_001194135.2 Octopus bimaculoides | reverse complement strand
ATAATAATAATAATAATAATAATAATAATAATAATAATAATAATCACTAAAACAATGATGATAATGTTGATAAGTAGCTGAATAAGTTAATATATGCATATGCGTATATATTCATATTTTTTTCTCTATACAACTTTGTTTTTTGCCTTTCTCATTGTTATCGCCTTATTTACGGTCATCCATTCGGTAAATGAACACGAAAGCATAGACACACACAACGAAATACGCATATACATAACACATTCGCGCAAATTCGCATAGCAAACACTTACACATATATACGTATATACATACATATATCTCGAAAAGCTTCTTTCTTCTAATGTAGAACGGCTGCGTATATCCGCAAGGAATTACTATCTCTACGGCCTAGGCAAGATTGGGTCAAAATTTTGGTGCTAGACTGGAAATCGCACGTGCTCTCTCCCACACAGTAATCCAGTAATATAATATAACGAAATATAACATACAATATACAATTATATAACATAT
>NW_026378414.1:0-219 GCF_001194135.2 Octopus bimaculoides | reverse complement strand
ATATATATATATATAAATATATATATATATATGTATATACACATACATACATATGTATAGATATATATACACACACACATATATACATACATACTCATATACACATACATATTCATATACACATACATACTCATATATATATACATTCTCAAATATATATATTTATCTATATATATATGTTTATGTATATATACATGCATACATGTATACATACATACA
>NW_026378413.1:0-212 GCF_001194135.2 Octopus bimaculoides | reverse complement strand
GTATGTATGTATGTACGTACGTATCTATCTATCTATCTATTTATCTATCAATCTTCTATCTATATATGTATGTATGTGTGTCTGACTGTCTCTCTCTCTCTCTCTCTATCTATCTATTTATCTATATATATGTGTGTGCATGTGTGTATGTGTGTATGTTTATGTGTGTGTATGCGTGTATGTGTGTGTGGGTGTGTATGTGTGTGTGTGTG
>NW_026378412.1:0-421 GCF_001194135.2 Octopus bimaculoides | reverse complement strand
TGTCTGTCTGTCTGCCTGCGTGCCTGCCAGTCTGTTTGTCTGTCTATTTGATTGTCTGACTATCTTTTTGTCTGTCTATCTATATTTCGTGTTACTAACAAGCGGTGTTCTGTATCAGAATATTCGACTCGAGTCAAATATATGAAATTACTGCAAACCGTTATTAGCTTATCCGCATAAATGAAGTCAAGAGCGGATAGTTTGTGCTTGCATCAATTGACATTAGTTATAATAATGAAGTCCAACCAAATAGAGAAAGCTTTGAAATCATTTAATACGTACGTTCCAGGTTTGCGAGAAATGTAGTAGGAAATGCATTCATAACGTAAACCTTCTTCAGTTAAAGCATTTCAAAAGTATTAGGAAATTACTGGAAAAATATGTCATATTTAAAAAGATCACCGTTTGGATATATATATAT
>NW_026378411.1:0-273 GCF_001194135.2 Octopus bimaculoides | reverse complement strand
TTTATCGACCCCGAAAGGATGAAAAGCAAAGTCGACCTCGGCGGAATTTCCTTTGAGGTGATATTAACGGTGCATTATCATAGCTACGAGTTATTTTGATTCTTATGAAGGGAATGTTCTTTACGTTGCATGTCTCGGTTCTCTGGGCTTTTTTTCGTTGTCCGCAAAAAAGTTCGTTTTCTATGATTTTGTTTTTATGCTTTCCTTTCTCATTGTGTCTACGTTTTTTTTTATGTCCTGTACCCTTATATGCATGTATATATACATATATAT
>NW_026378410.1:0-365 GCF_001194135.2 Octopus bimaculoides | reverse complement strand
TGGCCACAGTCAAATGACTGAAACAAGTAAAATAGTAAAATAGTATACATTAATACGAATACTTACATATATGAACAAATGTATAGTTTATTTTGTCTCTTTGTCTTTTCTCCTGGTGCTGTACGAGCATTTAATGTGATTTCAGAGTCAAAATTTAAATAATTTTAAACAATTGTAAAGAATACAGACACAGGTACATCTTCAAATTTTTCTTTTAATTTAACAACTATTCATACAGTATAATTAGTTAGTTAAATATTCTTTGCATTTGTTTGGTATGCATATATAACAATGATGATGATGACAATGACATACATATATATATATTTTCATTTCAAAGTTTCAGCTCAGAGCTGCGGCCATGC
>NW_026378409.1:0-250 GCF_001194135.2 Octopus bimaculoides | reverse complement strand
CACACACACACACACTATATCTATGGTGTACAAACACTAATACATACACAAATATATATACATATATATATATATATTATATATTTTCTTCCAGTTTCCATCTACCAAATCCACTCACAAGGTTTTGGTTGGCTCGGGGCTATAGTACTTGCCCAAGGTATTACACAGTGGGACTGAACCTGGAACCATGTGATTGGGAAGTAAGCTTCTCACCACACAGCCATGTCTACACCTACATATGCGTATATAT
>NW_026378408.1:0-603 GCF_001194135.2 Octopus bimaculoides | reverse complement strand
ATATATATACATATATATACATACAGTATATAACTATGGACGTCTGTATGCATGTTTGTATATTATATGCACATACACACACACACACATATTTGTATGAATGCAGAAATATACGTATATACAGACATACACACATTCATATATAATACATTTATAAATATATACACACATATTTATATTCATATAGTATATATCTATAGACGTCTGTATACATCTGTGTATATTATACACACACAAACGAACACACGCGCGCACACCCAGTCATATAATTTCCCACAAACCTACAATATGGAGGTGTTATCATGAAATACTCTTTCATTGCTTCAACGCTTTTAATAATTTCGTTCATGTCCCAATTTTATGTCCTTCTACTTTGCTTTACATACATATCTTCATATGACTTGATAGGATGATTTTTTTTATATAGATAGTTTTGTACATAAAATCTTTAAACGTTTTTCATCACCTTTCGCTTGTTTTGGTCATTGGACTGCAGTCATTGAGGCTTTATATACATATAAATATATGTATATATATAGAGTATATATATACATATAAATATATGTATATATATAGAGTATATATATACAGTATATGCATATA
>NW_026378407.1:0-405 GCF_001194135.2 Octopus bimaculoides | reverse complement strand
ATATAGTTTATCTCTCTCCCTCTTTCTCTCTCTCTCTCTCTCTATCTATCTATCTATTTATCTATATTCACTTATATTCACTTACTTTCGTCTTCTTTTCCTCTAATACTTCTTTACAACAGCAACTGATTCAAATCAATTCAAACTTTCCGCTCGATTGTTTTTCTATGCGCAATATAATAATAAACGTGTGGATACATGGTAATATATATGTATATGTTATACACACACACACACTCTCACACACACACATACACACACAACATATATTTATACATATATATGTATTTTTATACACATTTTCTATACATATACATACACCCACGCACACATATATATACATATACATATATACATATAAATATTAATAATAATAAAGGAGTTACGACGCAAAAACGTATAAAT
>NW_026378406.1:0-212 GCF_001194135.2 Octopus bimaculoides | reverse complement strand
TACACACATATATTCACGTGTTTGCCCCCACCACCACCATCGCTTGACAACCGATGTTGTGTTTACATTCTGGCGCGCTATCGGTTCTGCATAAGTCATCGAAAGAATAAGTGGTAGGCTTACAAAGAATAAATCCAGTGGTCGATTTCTTCCTCTGAAAGGCGGTGCTACAGTATACCTATAATCAAAATGACTGAAACAAGTAAAAGAAT
>NW_026378405.1:0-424 GCF_001194135.2 Octopus bimaculoides | reverse complement strand
TAGAAACATAGGTGTGTATGTATGTTTATGTATGCTTGTGTGTGCTTGTGTGTGCATGCATGCATATGTGTGTATATGTATGTGTGTACGTGTGTATGTGTAGGCCTATATAATAATGCATGCACAAACATATGTACATGTGTGCGTGAGTAATCAATATACACTTGTTTCCTTCTTACTCCCTGATTCCTCTACCCACACCATCGCATTAGCCAGGAAGTCTATTTATAGAAACTTGACCATTCTAAGTATTTTTCGCTTCCGCTTTGTGGTTTACTACTCGCTTTAGAAAAACCACTCGTATACCTTTTCCTGTACCCATTCCTTAATGCCATTCTAACATATTACTCCCACCTCACACACCTCACACATATTCAATAATTACATTCGTATCTCTTCATACCCCTCCCCTACTCCTCTCCCA
>NW_026378404.1:0-230 GCF_001194135.2 Octopus bimaculoides | reverse complement strand
ATATATATATATATATACAATGTGATTTTGTCGATATTAATTTTAGGTATTTTGTTTGTGGTGCATGTTATAAATTTATCGAGAAGTTATTGCTCACTGTAGCTTTATACTACAAACCTTTAATGCTGAAACTGTCTGTTGAGTTAATAAAATGAAGATGATCTTATGTAAATCCGAAATCGCTCCAGCCAAAGCCGCCACCACCGCCACCACAACCTCCACCACCACCA
>NW_026378403.1:0-1184 GCF_001194135.2 Octopus bimaculoides | reverse complement strand
ATTGGTACGTTAATATTTTAGTGAGTTTAAGGATTTAATATTGTAATGACCACGATTTTTATAAGATTAATAATATAAATATTTTTATTAATTAAATCAATAGTATTTTAGCTTATTTCATATATATTATTTAAGTTAAGTTTCTTAGTCTTATTATTTAAAATTTATAATTACTTAGAATTTAAAGTTCATTAAAATGTTTTACAATATAGTTAATATTTTTTACGCTGTAAGTTATATAAAGTTTAAATCTTTCATTCATGTTTTTGTATCTCTTTATTCTATTCTCTATCTTAACGTAGTATCTTCGCGCGACCTCTTTCTAATAAACGCTCTAGTTCTGAGTTTAACGTCTAAGTTTTAGTTTGAACTGCAGCAGTGGAGCGATAAGTATCGTTTCTAACTTTGTTAAATGACTTTATATCATTGTTTGAAAAAAAAAAATGTATTTTTATATTATTCAATTGATTTTTAATGATAATTTTCGTCAGTACCTTTTTTAACACTAAATTAATTAGTAGTATGTGTATCATCTTAGCCTAAACTAAGACTTCGATTAGATTAGGGTTGAATTTTTTCCATTAATACTGTTTAATATTTCTTTTTATTTTATGGAATAAATAACTAGTCTTTTTATCTAATTTCTTTGATTATACAATATCATTAATTGTTTTATTATGACCTAAGTTATATAAAGTTTAATTTTTCATTCATAATAAAATTTTCATTCATATTTTTATATCTATTTATTCTATTCCTATTGTTTACGTAATATTTTCACGAGACTTCTTTTAAATAAAAGTTTTAGTCTAAAACCTTTTAGTTTAAACTATTGCATCGTTTAGATATTTGCTAGTTCTATCTTTATTATTTTAACCTAAAACTTCGTTCAAATTGTATTTTAAACGAAAAATTCGTTTAAAGTTGGTTTTTGCATATAATATTTCTGTTTGCTTGTATTATAATGGACGTAGGGTTGATTATGGAATGTCTATAATTTTGATATTCTTGATAATATTTTTCTATCTTAATATAATAAATATTTTATATACATTCATTTGTTATTTATTGTTGGTTGATTTATACATTCTTTTATTATTATAATTGTTGTATATTGACCTGGAGATTAGCTACATTTTTGAATAGAATTGATTTTCGATAATTTTAATCGATTTAAATATTCT
>NW_026378402.1:0-2356 GCF_001194135.2 Octopus bimaculoides | reverse complement strand
GGTTTTCTGGTGGTGGTCTGGTATTTTTTAAGTCCACTATTTCAGTAGAATTCTACGCATGCGGGAAATATCAGCCAAAAGTGAAAGATTGGGAGATTTTAGCTTTTTGAAAGCTGGTAGGTTATGGGTGGACGAGGTAGAGGAAGGGGTATTGAGTATTTCTTTAAGAAAAAGTAAACTATTATATACATATAAATGAAAATATGTTAATCGGCGAGAGTGATTATTTTTAATCCTAGGTCGAGCAGCAACCAAAGACCCTGTGTCGGTCCGTACTTTCAGGAACCTCTCTAAACCTCTGCGCTGTCTCGCATTTCTATATTTATGACCATGTTTTAGTGGGAAACTCGTGGACATTTTCCATCGATCATACGATTGGAGCTGAAATACTATTGGTTAGAATTTTGGACAAGTTACCTGATATGCTGCGGCCTATTTCTGTTGTTCCTGAGCTAACGTGGTTTCAAATGTAAGCACCGCTACAGATTAATAAAAATGAGATCTTTAAGAATAATAATAAAAAATGAAAACAGGTACCATAATCAAAGTTTTGTATTTATGATATAAATAAATGTCATATCCAAATTTTGTCCGACTTGGAATATTACTAATTCCATATAAAAACTTTATAGGCATAAGTTCTTTTATGCTTAAATGACATGTATACAAACAAAGAAATCTTCGGTAACAATTTTTCTCCTTTCTTATGTTTATGCACAGCAGCAAACGGTAAACTTTCACTATTGCACCTGTCTCATGAAAATTTACAGAAAACTAGCATAAAGTGGAGGGATACTCTGAAATTACCATATGCCCTTCCCAAGTGTCATTCAAAAACATTAGAGACCTTGGAGTAATTGTTGATAACAATCTAAGCTAGAGTTCCTATATACACAGCAAGGTGACTTGGTCCGCAAGATGTGCTCCTGGATTCTGAGAACTTTCTGGTCTACAAATGCTCACACCATCATCCTTCTCTGCTCTACCTTTGCCCGTCCCTACCTTGACTATTGTTGCCCACTGTGGTCTCTCCACATGAGTGGAAGCACTCCAGTGGTCAACAAAAACAAGAAAGGTAGACAGCATGACAGACTTTGACTACTGGGGTCTACTAAAAAAAAACTAAACAAAAACTCAATCTATACCCTCTCCAATACCGCTGTGAGCGCTACATCATTTGTGTGATGCGGAAAATATTCCATCAATATTGCACAAATGATGTTGGCATCAATTTTAAAATCCACTCAAGACTTGGCCCCCGTGCTATCGGCCCACTACAAAAATCGAACTTAAGACATAACAATGTTACGACACAAATACTTTACCTCAACCGCTTCAGCTCTCTTTAATATTATACCAAAATACATCAAAACAGAAACAGATCCCACAAAATTCAAAAATTATCTGTACAAATTTCTCCAAAAAATCCCGAACCAACCTCCTACACCTGGATATGTCTCCAACAATAATAACTCGTTGTTAGAGTGGGCCATGGTGTACTATATACGACTGAGGTGCTAATCACGATCTAAAAGACTTCACCAGGTGGTGCTATTAAGTTAGACATAGCCTCGGCCTAACCTATCTAAGTTATCTAAGAGCAAAAATGTAAAACTCATATATTTTGGACGAAATATTCTGTCACAGAAAGAAACAACCACCCAATTCCAGAGTCGCCAAGTCCCAGGACTTTGTTGTGAGTATCATGGTTTTACTCATAATCTCACGCTCTCACATTTTCGCAGGCAATTGTTCACGTTTGCTCCAAAAACACATTCCGGAAATTATTTTAGAACGTCTAAAGACCCGAGGGGTATTGTTAGCCTTCTCTATTTCACCAAATTTGCCATAAAGGCATTATATAGATAGTAGCAAAATGCGGGCTGGACAACAACACAAATGAAATGAATGATGAGCAAAATAATGATATTGATGAGGGAAGCAGACGACTCCCGCCGATCGATGCTTCCCGAAAACATTGTTCTTTTTTCTCTTTTATAAAACCAATTGGGGTTATAAACCTCTTACTATAGTTCATTGGGACACAAGGTCCTTTCAAATGAAGCACTAAGCCTCTTACATTTTTCACAAATGGACTCCACGTCCTTACAAAATGAGGCAGTAAGCCTCTTACCTTTTCTACAACTCGAGGCATTAAAGCTTCTTACTTCCATGCCCGACTAGGCACACTGCCTCATTCAAGTACCTGGACGGTGCCAAGTAGGGACACTTTAGCATAAATTCTAATATATCCTCGGGGAAGGAGTTCATTATCCTGCACAAGTCAGTTTCCCCTATGACCTCCGCAACCACCTCCGGAGGCCAATCAGGGTCCTCAGTGAAGGCCTTTTTTTTT
>NW_026378401.1:0-517 GCF_001194135.2 Octopus bimaculoides | reverse complement strand
ACACACACACACACACACACACACACACACACACGCACGCACATATACACGTGTCTAAATATATATTTCAGGCTTGTATTTGCATGTCAGTGGTAATGTACTCACCAGGCAATTGTGTATTAGTTTTCTGAAGCCTTTCTTTATCATTTAGTCATTTAATGTAAGTTTAGAATATATTTTCTCTTTTAATGGTGAATTTAGTCTATTGCTTTCTTTTTATTATCTAAACTTCAGTTTCGGCCAAATATTTCCCATTCAGCGTTCACTTTATGTGAACGTACTAAAAGGCCTCTTTTGCCTCTTTTCGTGAACACGTTTCTCAGTTTTAGAAAATTCATTTAACTACTACGTGGAATATTATTCATAGATAACTGCCTAAATGTTAACCTATCAGTTACAAAGTTAATATAATTAGTATTGAAATATATATATTTAATATTTACAAAGCTTTGCTCAATATCAAATAATGTAAAGCCACTCCCTTCTATGTTATAGATGTGCAGAAAAGAAGAGGGTG
>NW_026378400.1:0-274 GCF_001194135.2 Octopus bimaculoides | reverse complement strand
GAAAGATAGACAGACATGCAGATAGATAGATAGATAGATAGATAGATAGATAGAGGCAGCACTAACACAGACAATAACAAATCTCGCTACTGCAACAGCTGATGCATCCACCATTTCTAATGACAACCGTTTAGTTCTACAGTTTTGTTAGACGTCAAAATAGACACACCACCACTAGTTTTTTAAATCATCAAACAAAATAATAATAATAATCTACTATCTTGTAACTTTCGAATTTGTATTTTTATTAATTTTTTTTTTAGGTTTTTTTTTT
>NW_026378399.1:0-256 GCF_001194135.2 Octopus bimaculoides | reverse complement strand
GTGTGTGTGTGTGTGTGTGTGTGTGTGTGTGTGTGTGTGTGTACACATGCCTACTTACATACTTATATACATAAGCTAATACATCGTCAGATAGATATGTGTATGTATAAGTTATATATATGTGTGTGTGTGTATATGTATATGTGTGTGTATGTACATATACATTATCTATATATACTTACACTATAGCTATGTGTTTGTCAGTCAGTATATAATCTTTATATATGTGTTTCAACATGTATGCATATTTATATCT
>NW_026378398.1:0-352 GCF_001194135.2 Octopus bimaculoides | reverse complement strand
TTAGGGTTAGGGTTAGGGTCAGGGTCAGGGTTAGGGTTAGGGTTAGGGTTCGGTTTAGGGTTAGGGTTAGCGTTAGGGTTAGCGTTAGGGTTAGGGTTAGGGTTAGGGTTAGGGTTAGGGTTAGCGTTAGGGTTAGGGTTAGGGTTAGGGTTAGCGTTAGGGTTAGGGTTAGGGTTAAGGTTAGGGTTAGGGTTAGGGTTAGCGTTAGGGTTAGGGTTAGGTTTAGGGTTAGTGTTAGGGTTAGGGTTAGGGTTAGGATTAGGGTTACGGTTAGGGTTAGGGTTAGGGTTAGGGTTAGGATTAGCGTTAGGATTAGGGTTAGGGCTAGGGTTAGGGTTAGGGTTAGGGTTAG
>NW_026378397.1:6159-6438 GCF_001194135.2 Octopus bimaculoides | reverse complement strand
GTGTGTGTGTGTGTGTTTGTATATGTGTGTGTGTTTGTATGTGTGTGTGTTTGTATGTGTGTATGTTTGTATGTGTGTGTGTTTGTGTGTGTGTTTGTGTGTGTGTGTTTGTATGTGTGTGCGTCTGTGGTCAATTCTCTCTCTCCCTCCTCTCCCCTTGCTCTCCTCTCTATCTCCCCCCTCCCGTCCCCCCCATCTCCCCCTCCTTCTCCAATGGCCGATGCTATCTCTAACGTCCAGCCATTCGTTCGTTCTTTCTTCAATTATATTCCTCCCCAA
>NW_026378397.1:3509-4432 GCF_001194135.2 Octopus bimaculoides | reverse complement strand
ATCCCCCGAGAACTACGTTAAGGGTACACGTGTCTGTGGAGTGCTCAGCCACTTGCACGTTAATTTCACAGGGGATGGTGGCGAACCCTGCTGTACTCTTTCACCATAACTTTCTCTCACTCTTACTTCCTGTTTCTGTTGTGCCTGTCATTCAAAGGGGCCAGCCTTGTCACACTCTGTGTCACGCTGAATATCCCCCGAGAACTACGTTAAGGGTACACGTGTCTGTGGAGTGCTCAGCCACTTGCACGTTAATTTCACGAGCAGGCTGTTCCGTTGATCGGATCAACTGGAACCCTCGACGTCGTAAGCGACGGAGTACCAACAACAACAACATGATCCATTGCTTCGTCGCCATAAACTTCTTGAAGCATGCTCAGTGCTTCTGTAGCAGACTTCCTAAGTTGAACGCTAAATTTCCTGTTGGCTCTTTGTTCTTGTCTCTGACAAAAATCGCAGGCTACAGCACATGTGTTCTCGAAGGCACAATCTCCCAACTCGCAAAGTAAACACAGCAATGTCACTCGACATACTGCTTCATGAAGGTCACTACTGGTTGTCACTGCACACACAACCATGTGCTGCTATCTGTTGGTGCACTACAGAACTAGCCCAGGAACTTTTTGATACCGCCTTGTATATATATATATATATATATATATATATGTATATATATATATATTATATATCTACTCTTTTACTCTTTTACTCTTTTACTTGTTTCAGTCTTTTTGACTGTGGCCATGCTGGAGCACCACCTTTTAGCCGAGCGAATCGACCCCAGGACTTATTCTTTAGAAGCCTAGTACTTATTCTATAGGTCTCTTTTGCCGAACCGCTAAGTTACGGGGACATAAACACACCAGCATCGGTTGTCAAGCGATGTCGGGGGGACAAACACAGACACACAAACATATACACAC
>NW_026378396.1:0-240 GCF_001194135.2 Octopus bimaculoides | reverse complement strand
TCAATAAAATGATGAAGGTTACTGTGATTACAATGTATAAAATGCAAAATATTTTATTTTTTTATAGATAAGGTAGGCATAATTCGTCCCTGCTTTTCAATCTCAATATTTAAGCTACACAAAACTGCTGTAGTACACATGCTGTGTACATTCCTACAACAACGTTTTTTTTATGTGCTATAAAGGCAGAAGTAAATCTGCCTACATCTCAGTTGCATGCCTGTGTTTCGCTTATTTTTT
>NW_026378395.1:0-324 GCF_001194135.2 Octopus bimaculoides | reverse complement strand
TATTAATTATTATCATCATCATCATCTTCATTAGCATCGTTATCATCATCGTCATCATCATCATTATTACTATTATCATTGTTAGTATCATTATTATTATTATTAATATTACTATTATTTTATTTTATTACTATTGTCATTGTTCTCAGTATTACAATTATTGTTGTTATTGTTATTATTAGTTTTATTATTGCTATCATCATCATCATCATCATCATCATCAATATTATCATTATTATCATTACTATTATCATCATCATTATTATTATGATTATTATTACTATTATTATGATGATGATGATTATCATTATTATTACTATTATC
>NW_026378394.1:0-325 GCF_001194135.2 Octopus bimaculoides | reverse complement strand
AAGCAAAAGAAAAAACAGGAAGACATTTTTTGTTTTCTTTATATTTTCTAGTCATTATTCTCTATTTTTTCTTTTCTTCCTCCTTTTTCTACCATCCCTAAAATCTGTCTCAAAACAATACAGTAAGTAGTAAACAAGCTTTTAAATTAAAAAAATTTTTTTTTTTTACACTCCTTAAAAAGACCAATTCAATACAATGGCCCTTCTCTCTCTCTTTTACCACATCCATCTCTCTATCTGTCTGACTATCAGTCTATCTAGCTATCCCTCTATCCATCTATCTCTCTATCTGCCTATCTATCTATCTATTTGCTTATACATCTTC
>NW_026378393.1:626-1933 GCF_001194135.2 Octopus bimaculoides | reverse complement strand
TATATATATGTATATATATATGTATATATATACATATATACATATATACACACACACATATATATATACATATGTTTCTATATATACATATGTGCGTATATATATACATATATATATACGCATATGGTAGTATATGTATGTATACATAGATAACGATGATGACGATGATGATGATGATGATGGTGTATGTATGTATGTATATAAGTATTTTATATAGAAAATAGACCTTTAACCGCATATTACTTTCAAGATTATAGTTACAACAACAATTATCAAGATAAATGAAAATTATCAAACTAAAATTAAAAGAGAAAGGAATAAGACCGAATGAAATTTTTTTTTAAATGTCCTTCAAGAAAGAATGTTAGGGTATCTAACTTGTATGGTTTTTCAGAGTACCAACAGCAGGGTGGGGTGATGGTAGATCGGTGTTTCTTCTTCACTGGTATTTTTATAGAAATGCACATATTTTTACCAATATTAGAAACTGCACACCACCTTATAAATCCAGATATTTATACATATATCTATATACTTGTAGGTATATGCGTATCGAAATACACATTATGCGTGTGTGCGTATTTTCAGGTATAAATGTATGCGTCTACAAGTGGATTCACACATAGTTATTCATATATATATATATATATATATATATATACACACAGGGTGGCCCACAAGCAGGTTTGCAGTTATAACGTAGGCACTTTAATTTTCTTTTAAATCATTTCATAACATTTAAATTTCTATCTTACAAACTGAGAAGGGAGCTTGACAACATTAACTCAATTACAATAGAATAACGGCTTCCTTTTTTGTATAATAAAGATCTAAACTGTTAATATATGAATGCGAATAGATAGTTGCATAACTATAAAACTAGTTTGGGCCACCATGTATATACAAGTATATATATAATATACATATATATATATATATATATATATATATATATATATATATATATATATATATATACATATCAATAGATTATAAATTAACTACTAACAAAATAATTGGTAAGCTAACTCAAAACTTCATCACCAAAATAGAAGAAAAAAACGATTGTGAAGGTATGTATGCTCCTCAAGAATCGATCCTTTTGGTTATAATAATAAGAAGAAAGAAGATACGACGCAAAAACATATACACTAAATGAACATATATTAATATGTTCATTTAATATATATGTTTTTGCATCGTAACTCCTTTCTTATTATTAGCATATATATATACATATATATATATACGTACATATATATAAATATATATATATACATATATATACATATATACGTACATATATA
>NW_026378391.1:0-585 GCF_001194135.2 Octopus bimaculoides | reverse complement strand
ATACATACATACATACATACATACAATAACAAATAAATAGATACTTTAGGGGGTAACAGGAATAACTGATACAATGTTATATAAATAAAAATATATATTTTTTTTTAAATCATCTAAAAAAATGTGAAGCGAAAGCGAAATAAGATCCTCGGAAGACCTAAAATTCCAGAACAAACAACATCCGGTTGCGTCACGTGACTTGCTTATTAGATTGAGCTGTTGATTCAAACGGAAGTGACCCGTTCGGTACGTCCTATAGATGAACGCCTGACGGCGGATACTCTTATTAGCCGATTCCCAATGAGTGATCCTCTAGCATAATAATAATAAGGGAGTCAACACATAACCAGGATAATTTGCACATCAGATTTCCTGCTCAATTTGGACGTTCTGTCACGTGCATTAAACTTTGCCACTTCCTGTCGTAGTCATGTGTTTAGTTGTTGGATTGGGTTCCAACTGGAGAGTCACTAACCAAAATATATTCATCTCATCACACCGAAGACAAAGCTTTCATTTTTTTTCCATGTAATTAGTAAGTGTTTAACAGCACTGTTTTCTTCTGTAGCTATGTATGTGTGTGTG
>NW_026378390.1:1010-4926 GCF_001194135.2 Octopus bimaculoides | reverse complement strand
GATCCAAAAAGTTCAGTCTTTGAATTTAGACATGTGGCGGTGTCTAAGCTGCCTTTCCAGATGAGCCATCTTTCTATATCACATAGACCTGCTGGTGCTGGTGTAAGGTTTACACTTGGCTAAGATCTTCCAACGGATGTTGTAACTGACGCCTTTATCTTTTAAAGACCATATTTGACTGGATAATTTGGTCATTTTTTTTTTTGTCCCAGTGCCTGAAACTCAGTGCGTGTGAGTGTGGGTTGTGTATGCGTGTATATATATATGTATGTGTACATATATGTATAGTTTTGGGGGAGTATGTGGGTGAGCATGTGTGTGTTTCAAGCGAGGCTGGTTCAGTATATAAATATAGGCAAAGGTACAGATTGGTGTGCTTACGCGAACCTATATACTCCTCTACTCCCTTACTTTTACCCCCTCCCCTTACTTAGAGGTTTATAGCTCTTTTGTCTTAATGACGGTCAACCACAAGTGTTGACATAAATACATATAAATACACACACACACACACACACACACACACAAGATAGACGTATGGTAATAACGGTAATGGCAATGTCATATATATAGGAAAATGATGCTTGTATGAACTAGTAAGAGATCAAGTGTATGACAATATATAAGGGTGATGAATGGTCTATTGATCTAAAGAGAGAGATTGTGTTGTTAAGTGAAATGGAAATTAGAGGGGGGAAAATAAGGGATTAATGGAATAAAAATTACTTGTTTAAACTAAGTTAATATTATTACCAAAGTTTACTTCGATATCCACGCTCTATAGTTGTTGATAGAAGGATTTACCAGTGAATAAAATAAAGTGAAGGAATCTATTTTGTGTAGAGCAGTATTTTATACGTAATAAAGTAGGGAGAAGAAAATATTTATATGTTTTGAATTCATCTTACGATAAACGTAAACAAACAAAGATTGCTTTCAGAAGCTTTGATATGTCTTAGAAAGTTAAAGAAGACATTTTAAATTCTCAGACGCAGAATAATGCCAATAACATAGCCTAAACAGGATAAATTACCCCTATCTTTGCCGGAGAAAGTAAAGGCAACTAGGGAGATGGAAGTAAGAAGGGGCAATGAAATCAAAAGTATAAAGTTATGGGAGCACAACGTATTGAACATAGGTGAAAGTAATGTTTATGTTAAGTTAAATTGAAAGTAATGTTTTAAGTTCATGTTATATAGACATGCTAGGTGTTCTAATTTGGATTCAAAAGTTAGAAAGTGTTCAGATAACATATAAAGGTATAATTAACTTGTATCGCTTGAATTATGTGAATAACTAATAGATAAATAGATAAGTTATATAAATTTGTAGGGGTCATTTATATGAACAAAATGTATGTGTTTGCCAATGTTTACATCCATATGCTCTTTCAATAAACGTATTTACCAGTTTATTCTTCGAGAATAAAATGAAGAACAGTTCCGTATTACATAACGGGCAAAATTTCTTACTTTTGTAGTGAAACCTCTCTCTCGGGCATTCAAACATAAATGATAACGAAGCTGCTAACATCTAGCCTTCGGCTGCCTTGGACCCTTGTGTCCACCACCCTGATTGGTTCTCATTTGCGCGGCAATTGTCCCCAGTTCTGCTTTGCGCCAGGTTGCATACAGTCCAATCGTGGCCTTCAGATAAGGTCACGTGAGAGAGAGTTTTTCTGCGTTTCCGGTGAGCCCTATTTCATCTATAAATAACCCCGCTCCAAAGACGCCAGTCGTCTTCGATTTCATATCTCTCACAGGTCTGGTCGCTGACCACACACACATACAGAACACAGCTACAGCCAGTTCCAGCGACGAAGTTTTCACCACCAATGTACTGACTACCACAATGTCGTCGCCAGCAACACCACCACCAGAGTACACACCAACATCAACAAACTCGGTTTTATCTCGTCACTGTATGGGTGATTATTTCCACCACGAACAACAGTTAGAACTAACCTGCGAGAATATTCCGTATCAGGTAACCGGTCGCAGCATCGACGCTCAACACAATATTGTGATGCAACAGCTCTGCTCTCTTGGCCACAACTTCCTGCGTATGAACATTCTATCTCCTTGTGTAACTCTTATACGAACTGGTTTTCTCAATCTCAGTGTTTAAGACTTTTGTGGTCTATGTTACAGACACTTTTTCTATGTTCTGTGTTCCTCTCACTCACATACACACTTGTACTCTCACGTATTGTACACACAATCTTGCTTATACGACAGTCCGTCATTTCATAGTGTTGTATACATACTCTTGTACACGAAGGCCTGACTAATGTATTGTGTTATTTATATATGCCGCATGCGCGCACACACAGACACTACAGTTTCACTATGTTAATAAACTTACTCTCTTTATATATCTAACGGTTGTGTTTGTCACTCTCTGATTCCTTCTGGCACTTGGCTCGTATCTCTCACGACGAGCCTTCTATGTTATATATATTGTTTTGTGTTCGACCGTGCGACATGGTTAAAAGGAGCCTTTTCCGTCTCGTCGCCATTCTCCTTTGGTTCGCACAGTCGATTTATTACACCTTTATCGTATGGTATTGATGTAGAGAGAATTAACCAGTCTAAATTAAATTGTATGTTGTTATCTTTAAGTTCCGAAATTAATTTGCTAAGACCCGTGTTGCTGCGTTTATTTCTATCTCTAAAAGTAGAATAATGATTTGAGATTCTTCTGGAAATCGGCGAGGAGGAAGATCCAATATAAAAAGATACATCGGTAGGGGTGGTGACTTTACATTGATATACAGTGTTCTTGGATTTCGCATTATCACTTGAAAAACTAATTCTGTTGCTATTAACTTCCGAAATAATGATGTTGTGGTAATTATTATTATTATATTTATTATTATAATTATTGTTACTTAGGTTATTATCTGTGTTGTTATTGTTATAATGGTGATGGTTTGTATTGTCGGAACAGTACCTGTGTGCGAATTTAATAGTCTCATATTGTGTGCGGATATTATTTGCGAGATATTTTTTTGTGTTTGAAAATCCTAATCTAACTTTGTGCGTGTTTATGACTGAGAAATAGTGAGAATATCTTGGAAAATTCTTATTAACAGCATTTCGGAACTGGGAAGCCAGATTGGATTTAATCTGTTTTCCAAATGGAATTATGAACCAGATATTTTTATCAGATTCGGGTTTTGTATGTGTGTTATTTCTAAAAAACTTCAATTTATTATTATTGTTATTAAAAAAGAGTTTAAATTGTCGGTTACCTCCCCTATAATGTAAAAAAGCGTTTAACTGTATGTTATTGTCAACAAGGTTATAATGAGGACAATCATTGTATTTATCGTTACCATCAATTTTAATATCTTTATTATCATAGGTAGAAAGATCGTGAGTAGAATTAATGTATCTGACCTTTTCTTTATATCCTGCTTTAAGTAAGGCAGAGTTATAAAAGTCAGCCTCTTTGTTGAAAATATTTACATTTGCAGATAAATTTGACAATCTAAGTGATATGTTCCTAACTAAATTTCTAGTTACCGTTTTGGGATGTTTGCTAAACTGGCTAATATACTTAAGATTAGTGGAGGGTTTATGGTTAGGGAAAAAAAGTATTAGTGTGTAAGTCTAGAGTAACATCAAGGAAATTGGCTATGGAGATTTCATCCTCAAAGATGATACCAAAACCCATTCTACGGAAAAACCTGACTAATCTATTTTTAACTTTTTGTATTTGTTGGCTTGTGGTATTATGGAGATAGAGCAAACAGTCATCTCGCTATAGACTGCCCCTAATGGTTGGGAATTGGTCTGCCATCTCATAGAGAATATATGCGCAGACCAAGTCGGCTATCCGTGATGAGTCGGAACTTCTCATAGGCACGTCAAAACCATCGGGAATGTCCTTGCGTGTCCAGAGTTTATTATTA
>NW_026378390.1:0-764 GCF_001194135.2 Octopus bimaculoides | reverse complement strand
ATATATATATATATATATAAGGCTAAATAACAGTAGTATATTCCCTTATTGGGACTGTCGCGTTAAGTTGACAGTATACAACTACTTTATCGCATCACTACTGCTTAAGTCTCTCTGAGAGATTTAGAAATGTATTATTTCTAATTTTTGTAATCAGTGAATGTGTTTCACTGAAATAATATATGTTTGCGAGAGCTCGATAAGCTTCTTCAGCCAGCTGGCCATGCTACTTCAGGGTTGAGTTTATGAGTTTAGATATAGAGAACGTTGCGTGTGGTGAGTTAAATTGTTTGTAAATTATTGAAATTATTGTAAAATATTGTAGAAGAAATTGTTAATTATTATTGTTGAACGAAGGAGATTGCCTTAAGGTGACGCCTCCCATAGCAGACACGCAACGCGCGGAAAGAAGAATGATAGTGTACAGAACACTAAACGTTGAAAGTAAGAAGGTAGAAATTGCAGCAACGGATGACATAGAAGAATGCCTCAGTGAAGTGAAGGGAATGACGACCTTCTATTCAAGAGGTAGAAAATACGGCACAGTGGAGGTGCGATTTAAGAACGAGGAGGATGCGAAAAAGCTCTCCACTGTGGTCTTGAGGACAACAAAGTGGGCACTGTTGCCAACTTACTGTGGAAGATGTGCAGCGAGAATAAGTATAGGAAAAGTACTCCCCGAGATCAATGTAGAATGGCTGGTGGCAGCGATTTTTTTTAATTGCAAGGAAGAGGTGGAAGTGGTAAAGGTGGAGAAGTCGAGA
>NW_026378389.1:0-653 GCF_001194135.2 Octopus bimaculoides | reverse complement strand
ACACACCCATGTACACATGTACATACATATATATATATCATATATATATACATATATATATATCATATATATATACATATATATATGTATGTATCTATATGAGGGAGTGTATAAGTATTGCAAGTGTCAAGAAGCTTGCTCGTTCTACGACACCCAGTCTCACCAATTGATGTTATTTTGACTCGCAATAATTCTCTCTCTCTCACCCAAACCATATTCTATATTTCATTTCCTCCTATCGCCTCCATTACACTCATGGCTACATCTGTATCTATTTTAATCCATTATCTCTTAATCTAATCGTTCTCTCTCTCTCTCTCTCTCTCTCTCTCTCTCTCTCTCTCTCTCTCTCTCTCTCTATCTCTCTCTCACTCTCTATAACGCTATCCTCTCCACCTCTCATTCTCTCTCTGTCTCTTTGTTACTTCCTCCTCTATCCCTCCCCTTCTCTCTCTCTCTCTCTCTAACTCTCGTTCTGAACATAAATTCTCAGTCACTTTTAGTATTTCATTTTAAGTTACACACACACACACACACACACACACACACACGCACACATTGATACATGTTTCTATATATTATATGAATATTTGTGATTTCATGAGTATATTTATCTCTCTCCATGCATCTATATTTATCTGTCTGTCTGTCTG
>NW_026378388.1:0-347 GCF_001194135.2 Octopus bimaculoides | reverse complement strand
TGAAATAAAATGAAGAACATTTGCAGCGGAAGCTGATGACAAGTGTGTGTGTGCGAATATCTATGGAATTACCAAAATGTAGATAACAAAGGAAACAATAATAAATAAATAAACGCAGAAGAGAAAGAATACAAAAGAGAAGGCAATCGAATATTGTGTTGAAGCTAATTAGGATTTCGGAGAATAATATAGAAATTATCTTTCCTGCAGCGAGCAGACTAAGATGTCAGCGATATGATATCTTGTGATGACGTTCGGTGATGTTATTATATATATAGATACATGTATAGATAGCTAGGAACATATATACTTGCCTGTGTGCATATATATGTATTTGTATATATATA
>NW_026378387.1:0-290 GCF_001194135.2 Octopus bimaculoides | reverse complement strand
CGAAAGAACTATGGCACGAAGAGGAGGTAGTTGATTGCGATTTTTTCCTTTAGTTGGCACCCCAGGTTCATTTACCTGAGTACCAAGGTCAGGGATATCGTGCAGAGAACGAAAAGTAACGGAGATAGGTTGTCACCCGGGAAAATCTCACTTCTGATATCCAGGGTGCCCAAGCTTTTTCCGTAAGATGTCAATTCAGTTTTCCATCCCACAATACTTATCTTCAGGAAACACGTTACATTCCATGCAATCTCAAACAGATCTAAGCACTCGATTATTATTATTATTAT
>NW_026378386.1:0-287 GCF_001194135.2 Octopus bimaculoides | reverse complement strand
AAGAAGAAGACGAGAAACAGCAACAACAATAAAGAAAATCAACAACAATAATAACAACAGAACTACTAATATCGATGTTTTGCGTACATAGACGCGGTGTTTGTGTGTCTAGGCTCACGCGCACACACATGCAGACACACACACACATGCGCATAAATATATTCATAAAATCTCGAGAAATACATACGTTCACGGACACAAACACAAGCAGACACACACGCGCATATAAATAACACGTATTTATACACGCATATATATATATATATATATATATATATATATATATA
>NW_026378385.1:0-281 GCF_001194135.2 Octopus bimaculoides | reverse complement strand
ATATGTTTATCTTACTGTCTTTCTATCTGTGTGTCTCCCTGTCTGTCATTTTGGTTATAGCTGCATTTTTTGGATCATTCTATATGATCTTTGTTTTAGAAAATAATAATGACAAACCCTCTGCGTACTGAAGAAATGAAAATGCATGTTGCCATCGTGACTACAAAGGCTGAGTGTAGCGAAGTAGAAATATCTCGATTTTTAAAAGTCAACAGATCTGTCGTCTGCAAAGTTCGTAAGGAGTTAGAAACCGAAGATGGAAACGTATCACCATGTATATA
>NW_026378384.1:0-358 GCF_001194135.2 Octopus bimaculoides | reverse complement strand
ATTTCCAGGTCTTTGTATTTTGAAAGTTTTTCCATTATTATTATTATTATGTATTCTCCACAACAACCTCATTTAGGATTAGCAGCCCCTCCTCTTGGTTTTCACTGTCCTGTTTGTGTTACTAATTTTGACCCTCTGCAAAATCCCAAATTTTATTTAATTTGCTTTGCGAGAGCAACTGTTTTATCGAGAGCGTATATTGTTGTTAAATGCTCAAAATACGAGACAAGGAAAACAGATAACAACTGATGAAGGGTCGCTCTTTATGCTGCTTGATTTGTTTCCTATTTCTGTCTTTCGTTGTTCGAAAGAATAGTTCATACTCCATGTACTCGTGATTCACACTTTTTTGTGACGT
>NW_026378383.1:0-305 GCF_001194135.2 Octopus bimaculoides | reverse complement strand
ACTTCTCTAAGTCATATATTTGTGTACACAGCTTCAATAACAAAAATCAAGCCTACAATGTTGTCTGAGAATAAAAAATTTCATTGTTATCATACCAGCTGCTTCAATAAATGCCAAACCATGTGAGTGCATATTGCATATCAGCACAACTATCTTGATTAAATTACTACTGTTTTCTATGTATGAAACCTGAAGCAGGTAAGGTTATTCTAGGTCTGGTTTTTTTATCCTGCTGTCTGTTCAGGGTCAGTGGGCTGGAGTGTCGTAAACTGAAATACATGGGGAGGAGTGGCTGATGATGGGTT
>NW_026378382.1:0-559 GCF_001194135.2 Octopus bimaculoides | reverse complement strand
ATATATATATATATATATATATATATATATATATATATACATTCATATTAATATTGAATATAAATGTGCATATAATTAAACATAAACACATACACATATACATATCTTTACGTGTATGCACTAACATAGATGCTCGACTAGATATAGACACATATACGTTCATAAACATGCGTGGACGTATACTTATCGGCGGTCTGTATTTGTGTGTGCAAATTTTGTGAGTGTATATGAGTGTGATTTTGTGTAGGTGCGCTCGGCTGTGCCTGTATACTTGTGTTCCATTTCCTCGATTCATTGTCAAAGTATTTGGGAAGTTCTTAGTAGTTTAATCTGGATTTAGTGTGGGTGCAGTACTGAGATGTATATTACTGTCTTATGGATTATTATGTAGAGGACAGTGACCTTTCACCGGATATATCTCATCAATGTCATTGTGGATATTGATTTTAGTTGGTCCATCGTTATGTAGGGTTGGCGTCGAAATTATTATGACGAGTGTCGAAAATGACAGGAACATCTCTCTCTCTCTCTCTCTCTCTCTCTCTCTCTCTCTCTCTCT
>NW_026378381.1:0-344 GCF_001194135.2 Octopus bimaculoides | reverse complement strand
AATACAGACAGAGAGGCAGACAGAGACACAACCGCACAGTCTGTTTGCTTCATCCTTTGTTCTGACTTCCTTTCTGTCTCTTCCTCGTGTCCTTTGCATAACGCTGCATGTACCTGTCCTGCGGTCTCACGCCCTTCTTTCCTTGTATATGTTGAATTATTTTGTCGTGTTCGTGTTCGTCCTTGTCCTGTAAGTTCTTTGGCTACCCCCAGTGCCTTTTCACCACTGGCGCCACCGAACGTGAACGATAGCAATGTGAAAGGCGCGAAATTGTAAGGATCTTTTGTACACTGAATGAGAGCTATAAATTTTCCGATTGTTGCATCTTGTTCAATTTTATATAT
>NW_026378380.1:0-269 GCF_001194135.2 Octopus bimaculoides | reverse complement strand
AATAATAATAATAATAATAATAATAATAATAATAATAATAATACACACATGCACATACACACACACACACTTACACACACACACATACACATACACCTCCATATACACAATGTATTCAATTTTATATCAGATGATGTTTGCACTCGGTAAAATATATTCTTTTAAACTTCACACCTCTTACATTGTGTTATGTTGAATGCACAGTCACTCGTACACAAAGTGAATCAAAAATACTTAAGATAGTACACGAAATAAATACTGAAAAAAAA
>NW_026378379.1:0-524 GCF_001194135.2 Octopus bimaculoides | reverse complement strand
CTTTCTATAGCGTCGTGGAATCTTTGCAAGTTGCTTGATAATTTAAAGTTAGCAACATTTAACTTTTGGGGTATCTTAGGACCAGACTGTCGGTTTTTAGGTTTTATCGAAAAATCTATTTTGCCACGCAGTATGTGATGGTCAGTCCAGCTCTCTGCCCCTCTCATGACCCGAACGCTAGAAGCGTCTTTCATATCACATTTCCTAATCGAAATATAATCTATGAGATGCCAGTGCTTAGATCTTGGGTGCATCCAGGTGGCTTTATATTTATTTTTCTGCTTAAACAGAGTGTTGGTGACAACCAGATTATTCTCAGTACAAAACGTCAAAAGTGCTACTCCATTTCTATTGCATTTTCCAATCCCATGTCGACCTAAAACAGGCCATGAAACATAGTCCCTTCCAACTCTTGCATTGAAATCTCCCAATATGACCAGCTTGTCAGAAATTGGTACTTTCCTCAATAATCTAGCTAGATTGTCATAAAACTGTCCCACAGTTTCATCAGAATGGGACATTGT
>NW_026378378.1:0-211 GCF_001194135.2 Octopus bimaculoides | reverse complement strand
AAGCAAATCTGTGGTATTAAGCAGAATATTTGCTGTAGCCAATCTTTTTAGACCAAGACAAAACAATGTTATTATTATTATTATTGTTCAGTAGTTTTATTTTTATAACGTGCTTTCACTTCACTACCGAGCGCAGCTCTGCGCGCCTTGGATATGTGCTGTGGTTTGCCGTGGTGCTTTTATGGTTACTGTATTGAAAGTGTTTTGTGTA
>NW_026378376.1:0-356 GCF_001194135.2 Octopus bimaculoides | reverse complement strand
TCGTTTCCAACCCTACAAAATATTTCCATTTTCCTTTGCGTTACCCCAATTTCGATTGTTTTGCGGCCGAGGGCCTTTTTAGTTGTGTGTAATTATTAAATTTTGTCGTTTGCGTGTTTGTTTCCGTCATTCTACTGTACGTCCGCTAGCTATTCACTGAGGATTCTCGCTGCTGGCTCCACCAAAATGTACAATATAATCGTTAAAAGCGCAAAATTTTGATGATGTTTTGGATGTTCACTGATGAATTAGTTACGAATTTTCCGCTTGATGTGCTGTTATAAATATTTTGGAATGCACAGACACACACACACACATATGTATATGTATGTATGTACGTATGTATATGTATATAT
>NW_026378375.1:0-429 GCF_001194135.2 Octopus bimaculoides | reverse complement strand
CATTCGACAATGGCATATCATTGGAGGTGCCATGAGAAATCACTAGAAATCATGAAGTTTAGCAGATGTAGCAACACTGAAGGTTTTTAATTGTTTCTTGCTAAAGATAGAGAATTACAAGACTGACTGTTTCTATGATGTATGCGTATAGAGAAAGTGAGTCTAGAGAGACCTGTTTAAAGAGACAAGGTTGTCATGTCCCTATTGTTAGTTGCTCTCAAGGTCTCTCTCTGTTCAGCGTCTTCTTTGACCATCTTTGATTTACTATGTTTTTGTCATGTGGCATTGACACATCAATCAAAATGCAAATACTGATTGCCAAATTGGAAAGCTAAGTTAGTCTGCAAATTATATTGTTGTCACTATTTCTGTATCCAACAGGACTATTGTCATTTATTTACATAGGATGATATTCTCTCTCTCTCTCTC
>NW_026378374.1:153-260 GCF_001194135.2 Octopus bimaculoides | reverse complement strand
TCTGCAATGAAACTACATGTAGAGAGATTGAAATTCTATGTGTCCTTGACGGGTTACTCGGATTTATGTGGCCGCCAGTCGTCCACCACTGCAGATCTCATAGCAAG
>NW_026378374.1:0-143 GCF_001194135.2 Octopus bimaculoides | reverse complement strand
ATTTGGCTTTTCCAACAGCTGTAGTAGCCGACGCACGTCTGTCAACGATTTGGATACAAGTGCTTTTATGCATAACGAGTCCATATGAGAGACACTGTCAATGATAAATAACGCAGTACTCTGTGTTCTAACACAACCTCTAC
>NW_026378373.1:0-280 GCF_001194135.2 Octopus bimaculoides | reverse complement strand
AATCTCACCAGTCCTACCTTTCAGTGTGCCGACGTTGAGAGTGCCAACTCCGAGGATGTGGGAGGTGTAGGTCCATGAGACCCTGGGACAGAGAACAGCAGCGTCATGTACTTGAAAAGAAAGCTCACATTTGGCAGAATTCATAAACAAACAATAGCCTTCAATTCAGCCTGAATACAATGCATCATCATATTTATGCACTATATGATCACTATCTTACATAGGAGATATATATATATTTTATACTGTGAAGCTTAATTTAATTTTAATTTTTAATAAA
>NW_026378372.1:136-241 GCF_001194135.2 Octopus bimaculoides | reverse complement strand
AGTAGTAGCAGCAGCAGCAGCAGTGTTTATTGTAGTTGTAATAGAATAGTAGTGTTAGTAGTAGTAGCAATAGTAGTAACAGCAGCAGCAGCGTTTGTAGTAGTA
>NW_026378372.1:0-126 GCF_001194135.2 Octopus bimaculoides | reverse complement strand
AGTAGTAGTAGCAATAGTAGTAACAGCAGCAGCAGCGTTTGTAGTAGTAGTTGTAGTAGCAGCAGCAGCAGTAGTAGTGCTGGTGGTGGTGGTGGTGGTCGTCGTCATCGTGGCGTGGAGGTGATT
>NW_026378371.1:0-654 GCF_001194135.2 Octopus bimaculoides | reverse complement strand
AGTTTTACCTTCCCCTCAAAGCAACATAGAGATTTCAATTCAGCAGCCCAGCTGTAAGCTTTGCAGTATATGTGTGAGAGAGAGACAGGAGAAAGAGAATATTGCAAACAATGAACGAAATAAACATGAAATTTTAAAAAAATTGTATGAATAAAAGGGTATTACTACAGATTTTGCCTCATAACATCCAGAAAAATGGATACTTTTTCACAAAATTTTCTACAAATACCGCTTAGATGTTGTGGCTTCAGAGTATAGGGAGATTTTTTGAGAAAAAATTTTTGCGAGTGGGTGGAGAAAGGAGTAGCAGAAATTTCACATGATCTAAATTTTTCCCCTCATAACTTTCAGGAAGATGGGTATCTTTTAATGAAAATTTATACAAATCCCTTTCAAACAGCTTAGATTATGATTATAAAGAAATTTGTGGGGAAAGTTTCTTCAGGGATTTTTCCCATTATTTTAAAACCACAGCCTTCAGAATGATGGGGTTGGCAAGGGCATCTGTGTATGAAAATGTTTTGAAAACTTTTTATTACAACACACTCCCTCATCATCCCACTCCAGATCTATTTTGGCCAATATTTGTTTTGCACTTCAAAACCACTCTTTTACTTGTTTCAGTCATTTTGACTGTGGCCATGCTGGAGCACC
>NW_026378370.1:0-464 GCF_001194135.2 Octopus bimaculoides | reverse complement strand
ATTTTCTAGCTTCAAGTATTACATTAATTTCTTTCCTAGTTAGCTGTGAGCTATTTTGGGCAAATATTCGGGCACTATTTAATATCGTGGGATTAATTGAGGAGTAGTAGTCTACTATGTCTATCTGTATGAATTTGTAGTTACTAGTATTCTGTATTTTGGAGAACCAGTTTAGGGCTTCGTATGTGTTAGACCATAATTCGAGGGAGAGTCTACTTTTTAGCGTAGGGATGTACTTATCTAGTATTAGTTTACTTAATTTGCATAGGGCATATTAATCTAACTTTAGTGTCTGTAAGGAAGTTGGGTTTATGGTCTTTTAAAGTGATTCTAGGTCTAAGTGGTATAAATGGTTCAGTTTTTTCGGCTAAGTTATAGTCTAATATGATGTCCTTGGCTGCTAAGTTCATGGAACGTAAGGTGCTATCTGGTGTTACTTTATATTTTTTTGTTATTTCTTTGTG
>NW_026378369.1:0-342 GCF_001194135.2 Octopus bimaculoides | reverse complement strand
CTTCTATTTTCCAAGACCCGTTTTTTGATAACTTCGAGCTCTGCTTCTGTGAATCAATGATATTTTTCTTATTGCTCTAGCTTGATCACATAGTCTCTGTTCCGTGAGTTGAAACAATCTCTTTTCTCTCCAATGATCATGCATACGTTGTCGGCAACCCCTAATTTGAGCGCTATGTTCATCTACCGGACTGCTCAAGTAGTAACACTTCATGACCAGAGCACTAATTTGCTTCATCTACGCAGCATGCGGTGGTCCCTTTCTGGATATCGACCGGGGGTGGAAAACTGTCTCCATCATTGGTTTCAATTTCATTACCACCATTATTCACAATATTTTGTT
>NW_026378368.1:0-556 GCF_001194135.2 Octopus bimaculoides | reverse complement strand
GCGGAGGTGGCTAATGCGTATATCGCATCAGTCATCGATTACCGCCTGACTGTCGTGCCTTGTCACGAAACTAGAACGCATACTCTTCCGCTCTCTGTGGAAGGGTAGCGTTCCGAGGTGGTGAGGCGATCCATCCGTTACATGGAGGACTGGGGATGTCGTGGTTAATGATGCGCAGACATGCGCTGATACTGCGGCATCTCTGGAACTTCATTGACGACGGTGAACAGGTGTGGGCGCCGTTTGTGAGGCGCGCCTTCCCGCAGCTCGTCTCACTCACCGAACTGCAAATATGGATCAGGAAGAGACCGAAACTGGGCGATTGGCACCGAGAATGTCGCCAAGCTCTACAACAGCTCTGCCGTCCGGGATCAAACTTGTGCAACTTGCAAACGACCAATGCGTTCTATAGAGGACTAGTGGAGGGGAGGTCCGACGACACTTTCGGGGAAAACCTGGGTGTCGACGAGAAATTCCTAACCCGCCTTTGCAGGACGACGTTCGGCCTGGGGCCTATGGATAATTTCCAGAGATCCCTGGCTTGGCAATGCTATCG
>NW_026378367.1:0-562 GCF_001194135.2 Octopus bimaculoides | reverse complement strand
CTATCTATCTATCTATCTATCTAATTCTATTTATCCATCTGTCTGTCTCTCACCGCTCATTAAACTCTAACTCTTACTCCAACTCCAACCCTTACTCCAACGTCGACGCCATTTTGTTCAGTGTGTGTGAAAGATGGCGAAGAAGTCATACGATCTGTTGTTCAAACTGCTTTTAATCGGTGATTCTGGTGTTGGCAAAACTTGTCTTTTATTCAGATTTTCAGACGATGCCTTCAATACAACCTTTATATCGACAATAGGTGAGCAGACTTGCTATTATCCACTAAATTTCACTTGTTATTGCTAGCATTATTAATACTACCAATATTATTATTATTATTATTATTACCATCATATATAATGTGTGTCTATTATGTAAGGGTGTATGTGTGTGTATGTATGTATATATTGGATTGTGTATGTATGTGTGTATTACGTATTAATGTGCTGTGTGTATGTATGATGTCTGGTTATATGCTTATAGGTGTGTGGTGTATGTGTATGTATAGCTATTGGTATATGTCTATGTATAGCTGTGGTATATGTGTGTATGTATAGCTGT
>NW_026378366.1:0-243 GCF_001194135.2 Octopus bimaculoides | reverse complement strand
AAACAAAAATTGCTATACATATGATCCAACCTTTAGTTAAATTGCATATATCTGCCACATAAATAAACATGAGTATTTCATGGAATTGCTTTTACACATGCATTAAGTGATAAGTGATTTAAAAAACTTAGTTCAATTTAAAAAAAGCAACTTTTCTCCCCTTGATTCATTGATTTTATTACTTCATCTATAATTAATAGCAGTATATCTATTAGCTAAATTAGTATTTGTTATTACTATTAT
>NW_026378365.1:0-516 GCF_001194135.2 Octopus bimaculoides | reverse complement strand
ATATATAAACACGTATGTCATGTGGATGTGTAGGGTGTATAATTGTTTTTCTTTCCCTGTTTTCCGAACAATCTCGTCCTGTATCTAAATTATATATCAAATTAATGTTACATTGAAGACTTGATGTCATATGATAGATACCATCCATTAGTCATATCCAAATTCCTATGTCAGTTATAAATATCTTTGCGGAACCCAACATATGTCATATGTACAGAAAATTAATACTCATTACTAAATTTCTATTATCCGTTTTAATAATAATGGGATCATCCATCATTCATGTTTCTATTATATATATATATATATATATATATATATGTGCATGTATGTATGTATGTATGTATGTATGTATATGGTAGAGGTTATGTTACTTCCTGTGGGAATATCTTATCGAAATTATCCAATAAATTATTTTTATTTATATAGAGAGGAGACAAAAAAATGGAGACATCTAAGATAACTTGTTCTAACGGGTTTTACAGTCAATACATTCTGATATCGTATACATCCTTT
>NW_026378364.1:0-496 GCF_001194135.2 Octopus bimaculoides | reverse complement strand
TGTACGTACTACAAACGTACGTACGTTCGTTCGTTCTTCGTTCGCACGTACCTACGTTCGGACGTACGTTCGTTCGTTCGTTCGTACGTACGGACGTATGTACGCACGTTCCTTCGTTCGCTCGATCGTACGTACGTACGTTCCTTCGTCTGTTCGTTCGATATTTCTTTCGTTCGTACGTACGTTCGTTCGTTCGATCGTTCGTTCATTCGTACGTACGTTCGTTTGTTCTTTCGTTCGTACCTACGTACATACTTACGTTCGTTTGTTCCTTCATTCGTTCTTTCTTTTGTTTGTTCGATCGTTTGTTCATTGGTCCGTTCTTACGTACGTTCGTTCGTTCTTTCGTACGCAAGTACTTACGAACGTACGTCCGTACGTACGTTCGTTCACTCATTCTTTCGTACCTACGTACGTACGATCGTTCGTTATTTCTAACGTTCATTCGTTCGTTCGTTCGTTCGTTCGTTCGTTCAATCGTACATACGTCTTTACG
>NW_026378361.1:0-287 GCF_001194135.2 Octopus bimaculoides | reverse complement strand
GCCAGTCATCGAATTTAGTTCGATTTCAATTTCACTTGCCTCAACAGGTCATATATTTATGTATATATGTTCATGTATGTATGTATATATATATCGGTGTGTGTCTGTATGTATGTATATACATATATCGATGTGCATATATGTATATATGTGTGTGTATGTACATGTATTTATGTATACATATATTCTCTTAATACTGAGTGCTCTATTGATACCTGCCAGGAATGTTTATGTATGTATGTATGCATACATAAAAATGTGTATATGTTTGTATTCTTCTTTTGGCA
>NW_026378360.1:0-329 GCF_001194135.2 Octopus bimaculoides | reverse complement strand
ATAATAATAATAATAATAATAATAATAATAATAAGAGCGCCAACCTTGACAGCGGCTGGACGTGTTTTTCGATGCCCTGACCATTCAGCAGCTGAAAATACAGCAACACTAATATAACTCGACAGGACAACATAAAACTCTCAAAGGCTGGAACATCTAGAATTTCCTGTGTGTATTTTAAATTTCCCTGAAAATAGTTTAAGAAAATTACATATCTACTGTTTTCGAACACACAAACGATCATCTTTAAAAACTTTAATATCTACATTGTTCTGTGAAAATTTTACTCTCCTTTTCTTTTCTTTCCTTTCTACCTGACTATACCAAAA
>NW_026378359.1:0-280 GCF_001194135.2 Octopus bimaculoides | reverse complement strand
TTGCTGCGAATCAGGGTGCTGACCAAGGCGTAAAGAGAGGAAAGGCTGAGAAGTGTTTTGCAGATCAGTCAAGTGAACCTCTCCATTTGAACAGCATAGGCCACTGGATTCTCTAGCCCCTTTCAAGACCTTGCAAAATGGACATATTTCAGACATATTATAGTTCACTGAAATAGTTTTTCCTATCATTCCTTCATTAATTTTGTGACTACTCCGTAACATAGAACTATTTTTGACTTCTAGTTTCGCGATGCAGGTGCTCATGTTGTACCCGTGTATG
>NW_026378358.1:0-268 GCF_001194135.2 Octopus bimaculoides | reverse complement strand
CTCTCTCTCTCTCTCTCTCTCTCTATCTCTCTATCTACCTATCTATTTCTCTCTCTCACTACCACGCTCCCTTCTTTCAATAGGTGAATGGCAAGGGGTAGAAAATAAGAGTCACACATGAAGGAAAAGTAAAGACAGTGAAAGTGATGATGGCAACCATTTATTTTTTTTGTATGGCTTCAAATGCTCTGTGTATTCTCTTTTGTCTTTAATTTTCCATCTCTCCTTCTGTGTCTCTCTTCCACTCTCTCTCTCTATGTATATATAT
>NW_026378357.1:0-582 GCF_001194135.2 Octopus bimaculoides | reverse complement strand
CGGGTTGCCGGCGACTAAACTGGCACCCCCACCAGGCTACCCTGGTGAGGTGGGTTGTTAGAAACCCAGCAGGATTAAAAACAAAACCTGTCGAAAGCTCGGATGGACCTAGTGCAGGCTCAATGGTTATCTAGCAATAGCACGGGTACGCAGAAATTCCGGGATGGTGTCCGGCGTTCTGAAAGACCACTGGGAGTGAGGCACTCCTCAGCTTTTGTTGAAGCATGTCTCTAGGAGAAGGTCACTCTGATATAAAACCAAATATGCAGGGAATGGCATTGGACATTTTGGGGATCTTTGGTTTGTGCTAGAGATCACAGCCCTCCCACATCCCTGAGCCTGCGACTCATATTGGCACTAGACATCTTGCTCTGGCTTGTCTCTGGATAATGTCAATAAAGTGGAGAGGGTCTACGAGGTGTTGTGCAAGCCTCATTGGACCTAAAACTCAGCACAAGCATTGCCGACCTCTGCTCGACATATGCGTTTTTTGTTTTTCCTATATATATTTGTCTTATTTTTAGTATA
Source organism: Octopus bimaculoides (assembly GCF_001194135.2). Taxonomy (NCBI): domain Eukaryota; kingdom Metazoa; phylum Mollusca; class Cephalopoda; order Octopoda; family Octopodidae; genus Octopus; species Octopus bimaculoides. The sequence goes on along the minus strand of NW_026378357.1, from coordinate 54 downwards.
TATATATCTTATTTTTAGTATATATTTTCTTCATTTTTAGTATATATTTATATA
>NW_026378356.1:0-364 GCF_001194135.2 Octopus bimaculoides | reverse complement strand
GTGTGTGTGTGTGTGTGTGTGTGTGTGTGTGTGTGTGTGTATGTATAGAGCTTTCTCTGTTTGTATGTCTGTCTGTCTGTCTCTACATACACACACACGCACATACACATATTTAAAACAGTTTATTCGGTTCTAAGCGACATAAAGTTTCGCAGGCCCCTACCAGAAGCCCGCCTTTTTCAGGCTTTGGGTTGCTGAACGGTGAGATACAGGAAGTCCAAGATGCCTACCTAAAGACAGGTTGATATTGGTCAAGGCGGGTCACATGATGTCAAAGAATATCAATCGCTCAGTTACTTTAGAAAGGTATGTATCTACCTACCTACATACATACATACATACATATCTATCTATCTATCTATCT
>NW_026378355.1:0-514 GCF_001194135.2 Octopus bimaculoides | reverse complement strand
CATGTGGTTGGTAAGCAAGCTACTTACCACACAGCCACTCCTGCACAGAATACATACAATCTAACAATCTATCTGCGTTCTGACAGAAATTTTAATAATAAAGGACTCAATACTTACGGCTATCGCACCAAGAATGGTGAGACCGTCGGGTAAGACCAACGCGATGAAACCTTCCCAATCGAACGATAGGTTCCCGCTTTCGTATTCTTCGACCGCTTGCTCTATAACCCTACAGGGGTCGCAGTTTGCGTTGAGGACGAAGCGCTTACAGAGGTACAAAGAACTGAGTCCGACCGCAGAGACCTGAAGCGCTGGGAAGTTCAAGAGGGGCCTCAACGCAACCCTGGTTTGGTTTGGAAGCGCGAATCCCCGTGGTGGGATTCGAATTGCTTTGGTGAAACGCCGTATGAGTTCCTTAGGGTTCGTTACCCCTTCGACTGTTCTCTGAGAAACATACCTGGAAAATAAACGAGGTTTTTTTTAAGCCTAACGAGACGTATAATAATTAATTAAT
>NW_026378354.1:5390-5826 GCF_001194135.2 Octopus bimaculoides | reverse complement strand
GGCCTAGTTAGAATTTTCTTCAGATCGAGTAGCCCATCCTGTTCAAAAGGTCCCTCAATATGGGTTAATTAAGGATGTTGGACGAAACCCCAAGTTTCCAGAGGTGAATCATCCAAACCTCAAAGAAATGTTCTCAACACATGGCTATAATACTTCCCCCACTACTTCTACTCGTGATCAGAGATGCACATATCGTCAGTCAGTAAGGGACATGCTCAACTGGTTAAGGTCATTGTGACTGTTGGAAGAATGGCCAGTATAAACGGAGCAATTCTGAGAATACACCTGTAGAAAAAAAAAAGAAAAAAAAAGGTAATGTAAAAGGAGAAAGGGCTCTATACCCCTTTCTTAGTTTTTCTGACCAGGCTCCCGTGGTTTTATGGGTTTTTCCACGTGTAACCTTTCCTTTTTCGAAGCGCCTCCCCCTTCGGGGGTT
>NW_026378354.1:888-1932 GCF_001194135.2 Octopus bimaculoides | reverse complement strand
TATATATATATATATATATATATATATGTGTGTGTGTGTGTGTGTGTGTGTATATTATGTATATATACGGTATTAACAGTGAAGCTGTAGAATTCCCGAATGGAATGGCGTGCTGTAAATCAGATGCAGGTGCATCTCTTTCAAGGCAACACCGGTTCCATAAATTTGGCTACTCTGTACAGGAAATAGTTTCATGATATCTGCATCTATCATACAGGCAAAATGAACTGGTGTAAGAGTTCTCAAATTGGGATGTGCAATTACTCCCTCGGATTAATTGAACACAGATGCTAGCACACACAGACACACGCACATAGAGATAAATAGATAGAGGGAGAGAGAGAGAGAGAGAGAGAGAGACAGACAGAGGTGAGACAGATAGATGGGTAAATGAACAGATATATATATATATATAGACAGATAGAGAGAGTGAGAGAGTCTGAGAGACAGACAGATGACGTGCAGTCAAATAGATAGATGGATAAATGTATAGATCAATAGATAGATAGATAGATAGATAGATAGATAGATAGATAGATAGATAGATAGATAGATAGATAGACAGATAGATAGATAGATAGGTAGATAGATAGATAGATAGATAGATAGATAGATAGATAGATAGATAGATAGATAGATAGATAGATAGACGGATGGATAAATAGACAGACACATTGTTTCATTTTCTCAAACAGGTTTCTCTTTCCGGAAGTTTTACTCTTTAGTAAGACCAAAAGATTGGGGCATGTTCCGCAGTTAGTACGACCACACGTTTTTTAGTCTTGCGTCCGTTCTCTCTTTTACTCTTTTACTTGTTTCAGTCATTTGACTGCGGCCATGCTGGAGCACCGCCTTTATAGTCGAGCAAATCGACCCCAAGGACTTATTCTTTGGAAGCCTAGTACTTATTCTATCGGTCTCTTTTGCCGAACCGCTAAGTTACGGGGACGTAAACACTCCAGCATCGGTTGTCAAGCGATGTTGGGAGGGGGGACAAACACAGACACACACATAAATATATATAAATACACACACACACACACA
>NW_026378354.1:0-239 GCF_001194135.2 Octopus bimaculoides | reverse complement strand
AAAAATGTCCGTTTCTATATATATATATATATATATATATATATAATTCATGTCATAAGGACACCCGAAAGTACCAGCCTGCTAGATATAAGAGTTAAAACCCTCATCAAACAGTCAATAATAATACTGAAAATAACAACAGAAAACAACAGTATTCGGGCAAACGGATTGAGAAAATGGCTAATTTAGGCCTGCAACCACTTATTATTGTTGTTATTGCTTTCTCTCTCTCTCTCTCT
>NW_026378353.1:0-295 GCF_001194135.2 Octopus bimaculoides | reverse complement strand
TATATATATATATTTATATACACATACACACACACATATATATACATACACACATATTTATACATATACACATATATATTTATATACATATATATATGTGTATATTTACATATATATATCTATATACATATATACATATATATATTTATATACATATATATGTGTATGTGTGTACATGTATGTGTGCGTATGTTTGTGTGTATGTTTGTGTAGATATATGCATGCGTGTGTGTGTACATGTATGCATGCATATATGTTTGTGTATATATATATATATATATATATATATATATAT
>NW_026378352.1:0-205 GCF_001194135.2 Octopus bimaculoides | reverse complement strand
GTTGTTGTTGTTGTTGTTGGTAGTGGTGGTGGTGTTAGTAGAGATGGGATTGGCAGCGGTGTTACAGTTTGGAAGCGATAGTAACAGTGGTGGTGGCGGTGGTAGTAGTGGAGGTCTGCTGTGATGTTAATGCAACTTTCATGTATGGCGAAGGCGGCGTTTGAGTAGTGGCGATGGGAAATATAAGGGGCTGGCTTAAAGCCGT
>NW_026378350.1:0-404 GCF_001194135.2 Octopus bimaculoides | reverse complement strand
TCTCTCTCTCTCTCTCTCTCTCTCTCTCTCTCTCTCTCTCTCTCTATAACTCCCTTTTCTTTCTCTCTCTCTCTTCTTTTCGAAAGAAGGTCTCAGCAACACAATAGGGAAGGAGAAAACCCACCCCTAAAATATGTTGAAGCAAATGAACCGTTTTCCCGTAATGGAAAGAAAAGGAATCTGTTAAGAACTGTTTAAATCACAGTTCAACTTTCAAACGTTGTACGGCTGCCTGGCGAACGGAGGTGGCGATGTGCGCGCGTGCGTATGCGCGTATTTGTGATTGCGTGTGTATAGGTTTGTGTCTATGAGACTGTAGACGGATGTGGTTGTGTGCATGGATATACGTATGTTGTTTGTCAGTATATGTATCCATTAATACACACACACACACACACACACAC
>NW_026378349.1:0-308 GCF_001194135.2 Octopus bimaculoides | reverse complement strand
TTTATGTAGGTATGTGTGTACGTATGTATGTATGAATTTGTGTGTATGCATGTATTTTTGCATGTATGTTTCTATGTATGTTTGTATGTATGTATGTATGTATATATGCATGAACGTATACAACTGTGTATGTATGTATGTATATATGTATGTATGTATGGATGCATGAGTGTATGTATGTATGTAAGTATGCTTGTATTTATATAGGTATACTCTCTCTCTCTCTCTCTCTCTCTCTCTCTCTCTCTTTTACCTGTCTCAGTCACCTGACTGTGGCCATGCTGGAGCACCGCCTTTAGTTGAGCAAA
>NW_026378348.1:0-365 GCF_001194135.2 Octopus bimaculoides | reverse complement strand
ATACATACATACACACATACATGCATATGTACACACTCGCGCATACATACGTACACATACATACACCCACATGCACACACACATGCCTGCATACAGACAAAATATGGCTGAATCTTTGTGCATTTTACCAGTTTCTGTCAATTCATCTAAAGATCTTTCATTTGCTGAGCCGTGGGAATGAAACTGTAACCACATGATTAGGAACTGGAGTTTTTGATTGCACAGTCACACTTGCAGCTGCATATATGTTCATGCATATAGATACATCTGACAATTTACACACACACACACACACACATGTATATATATGAATAAATATATATACATATATACATATATATATATGTATATATATATATATACAC
>NW_026378347.1:0-438 GCF_001194135.2 Octopus bimaculoides | reverse complement strand
TATATATATACACCTATTTATAGATATGCATATATATATACACTTATATAGATATATACATATATATATGTCTGTGTATATAAAAGACCTATATATATACATACATGCATATATATACATACATCTATATACATACATATATATATATACATACATATATATATACACATATATATATATATACATACATATATGCTCCTATACATATATAGTTACATATATGCATACACCTATATACATACATATATATATATAATCCTGTATACATATGCATATAATCTTGTATACATATACATATGTATACATATACATATACACCTATATATATATAAATACATAGATATTTACACCTATATATATATATATAAATATGCATATATACATACGTATATAAATATAAACATTCGTATATACATAGATATGCATATATATATATAT
>NW_026378346.1:0-368 GCF_001194135.2 Octopus bimaculoides | reverse complement strand
ATAGATAGATAGATAGATAGATAGATAGATAGACGAATGTTCAAACTGATATGCCACCATGGCAGATGTCTATGAATGCAAATACACGTGATTGCCTGTTTATACAATTTATGTTTTAATATCTCTAGACGTTTCTATGTATGTGAATGTCTGTAGTATTTGTGTGATAAAGTTGTATATTTTGCCTGTAGACATTTCCAATATTTGTTGTAATTTAAATCCGACAACCAGTAATACATTGATGGATTGTTATTAACAACAGAGAATCTATTTGCCCAGAGGATAAATAAATACATAGAAACTGCTAATTCATTCGGTACTCTATTGCTTTGAGTGGAAGGAAAGATTGGCTAAAGGCAGACCTGTCA
>NW_026378345.1:0-352 GCF_001194135.2 Octopus bimaculoides | reverse complement strand
AATGTCAGTAAACTCTCATTAGTTATCATTAAAACAGATGTGGTGCTTTAATACTAGGTTCTATTTATATTAAATATATATATACAGATACCACATTTAACCCTTTCGTTACTAACCCTGCTGTAGCCCGCCGAAAAATTTTTTGGTTCATAAGACTAACCCGGCCGTAGCCGGCCGAGCGTACCCATTGTTATTTAAATGTATATTTGAACCCAAATCTCGTTAGTACATTCGTTAAAACACCTGATTTCACTTTGCAAACAGTTGAGTTATTGTCTCCGACATTGTTTGGCGTAATATTCGAACTCAGTGAATTTTGGAAGATTTTTTTCCACATTTTTTGCGGCGTTAA
>NW_026378344.1:0-289 GCF_001194135.2 Octopus bimaculoides | reverse complement strand
TTTCAGTAGTGAATTTATAAAGTGCACACAATGGCTATGAGGTTAAGTTTGAACTTTATTAATTCTCCATTTTTTAGTTCTGTTTAAAATATTAAAATATTAAAATATATTTTCCTTTCTTTCTATTTCAGGAACTTTGTCTATGGCTGGTCACTCAACTAATTTTGTATTTACAATTGAAATCCCAAGTAAAGAAAAACAAAGTTACTGGGTGAAGCGAGGTGTGGCCTTGCTGTGTACATTGAATTATTAATCTTATCATTTGAATATATCAGAAATAAAATTGTTT
>NW_026378343.1:3417-4345 GCF_001194135.2 Octopus bimaculoides | reverse complement strand
ACACACACACACACACACACGCACATGTATGTGCGTGTGTGTGTGTGTGTGTATACAACGGGCTTCTTTTCAATCTCCGTCTACCAAATCCCCTCACAAGGTTTTGATCGGCCCGATGCTATAGTACAGTGGTTCTCAACCTTTTTTGCCAACGGCACACCTTGGAACACATGAAAAAATAGCGGCACACCTGGCTAAAGATATATATAAAAAATATTTTAGTTTTGCAAAATAAATACATGGCAAGTCATAGAAGTCATACAACCGTAGACACAGACTAGTCATAGACACATGGAATGACTCAAACTAGATAAAGAAATTATGAACTTTACCGCAGTGTTTCGAATTTCATCAGTCAAAATAGCTGGCTTCTTTAGTGAGAAATTTGTGCCTGGCTTTTATTCATAATTTCCTCGATGTTTGGTCGATTATGAGACAGACACACCCTCATTTCTTCTTCCGTTGTACGTAATCACACGCGTTTCTTGTTTTTGATGTTGTTTAATGTTGAGAAGCCTAATTCACATATGTTGTTGGCGCTCCGTCGCTTACGACGTCGAGGGTTCCAGTTGATCCGATCAACGGAACAGCCTGCTCGTGAAATTAACGTGCAAGTGGCTGAGCACTCCACAGACACGTGTACCCTTAACGTAGTTCTTGGGGATATTCAGCGTGACACAGTGTGACAAGGCTGCCCCCTTTGAAATACAGGCACAACAGAAACAGGAAGTAAGAGTGAGAGAAAGTTGTGGTGAAAGAATACAGCAGGGTTCGCCACCATCCCCTGCCGGAGCCTCGTGGAGCTTTAGGTGTTTTCGCTCAATAAACACTCACAACGCCCGGTCTGGGAATCGAAACCGCGATCCTATGACCGTGAGTCCGCCGCCCTAACCACTGGGCCATTCCGCCTCCACATATATGTACGTAC
>NW_026378343.1:0-581 GCF_001194135.2 Octopus bimaculoides | reverse complement strand
GTCGAGGGTTCCAGTTGATCCGATCAACGGAACAGCCTGCTCGTGAAATTAACGTGTACCCTTAACGTAGTTCTCGGGGATATTCAGCGTGACACAATGTGACAAGGCTGACCCTTTGAATTACAGGTACAACACAAACAGGAAGAAAGAGTGAGAGAAAGTTGTGGTGATAGAGTATAGCAGGGTTTGCCACCATCCCCTGCCGGAGCCTCGTGGAACTTTAGGTGTTTTCGCTCAATAAACACTCACAACGCCCGGTCTGGGAATCGAAACCGCGATCCTATGACCGTGAGTCCGCCGCCCTAACCACTGGGCCATTCCGCCTCCACATATATGTACGTACGTACATATATGCATGTATATATGCATATATTTATATGTTATTTATATTATGTATGTATGTATTTATATGTATGCATGTGTGTATGTATGTAAGATGAGGCAAAAAATTCCCACATTAGCGATATGAAGACACTGTTACCACCTGCCCAACTTGACTAGTACTACTTTAAAAGCTGTAATATATGGCAGGTTTTTTTGGCGCACTCTGTGTGTGTGTGTGTGCATACATACATGCACAC
>NW_026378342.1:0-344 GCF_001194135.2 Octopus bimaculoides | reverse complement strand
CGTGTGTGTCTATGTGTCTGTGTATAAAATATATATATACATATATATGTATATATACGTACTTGCATATATATATATATATAAATATTAATATATAAAAGATATATTTATATACGTATATACATACCTACACATATACATATATATATATACATATACATATATATGTGTGTGTATAATATATGTATATGTATAGGCATATACAGACACACAGACACACGCACGCACACACAAACACATATATATATATCGAAACACATATACGTTTGAAATTACACACATTCACACAGATATACATGCAATGCATATACATATAATCTATTTACATTGTATGTATATATATA
>NW_026378341.1:0-620 GCF_001194135.2 Octopus bimaculoides | reverse complement strand
GTAAGGAGCTTCGTGAGACCACTACTGAGACACTTCCGAAAAAAAAGAAAAGCCGTTAGTAAACAGTTTATAGCAGAGACTCCAACTTAGAAGATCTGAAGAAGGAATTGTATTCTGAAATATCATCGGACTATAGATAACTAGACTACAACAAGTATATAGTCCATTTTTTTGTATTATGGTATATATATATATAATGTTATTAGGGACAAAATCCATAATTACAGGTAAAAACTCAATTAAAATCAATTTATAAAAAATTAAAATTAAATTGAGCTTTACAGATTAAAATATATATAAATATATAGTTTTAGGGAAAAGAACCAAGTTTCATGAACTCATCGATGAAAATCCACTATCACATATAGAAAATTAATAATTAAAAGCACAATAAATGAGTATAATATAATACAAAGTAAATATCATAAGATAAAGATAATAAAACATAGGTTAATATTTTAGGGAGTTTAAGGATTTATATTGTAATGACACTGCGATTTTTATAAGACTAAATCAATAGTAGTATTTTAGCTTATTTCATAATATTATTTAATTTACGACTCTTAGTTTTTTATTAATTTATTATATATTAGAATTTAAAATTCATTAATATGTTTTAT
>NW_026378340.1:0-225 GCF_001194135.2 Octopus bimaculoides | reverse complement strand
TTATTATTATTATTATTATTATTTGTAGGGAAAGAAACTGTTTATAGACTTTATGTTCATACGGATGAAGATTGTTAAGGTAATAAGGTGGTGGCTTCGCGAATATTCATACTGAAGCTTGCTGTTACTGTTGTTGATGATGTTGTTGATTTTGATGTTGATGTTGTTGTTATTGTTGTTGTTGTTGTTGTTAAACTGGTTTTACTGTTATTTTTGATTATTTTT
>NW_026378339.1:0-269 GCF_001194135.2 Octopus bimaculoides | reverse complement strand
GTATGTGTGTCTGTATGTATGTGTATATATATATGGATGTATGCAGGTATATATGTATGTGTGTAAGCATTTCTCTCAATCTCTCACTCTCAATGTATGTAAGCATAAGCATATATGCATGTACGTATGTGTAAGTATGTTTGCACATATGTATGTGTGCAAGCATGTAGGTGTGTCTGCTTGTTTGTAAATATGTATGTATGCAGATGTATATGTATGTGTGTAAGCATTTCTCTGTCTATCTATCTATCTCTCTCTCTCTCTCTCTC
>NW_026378338.1:0-626 GCF_001194135.2 Octopus bimaculoides | reverse complement strand
ACACACACAAACACACTCACATGCGCTCACAAACACACACACTCACACACTCACACACACTCACACACATATACTCACAAACACTCACACACAATCACACACACTCAAACACAATTTCATGATTCGATCAATTCATTGACTGAAAATACAGGGAAAGAGTCGATCAATTCTTTAATTTATAAGACTGAACTATGAACGCACCGAAATACATGTCTGAAACAAGTGTAAGCCTATAAGAAATTAATCAATATAAACCATAATTTCTGTCTATTTAGCACGCATTTATATAGAGAAAGATAGATAAAGATAGATGTCTCCGGTCTATGGGGTTTTCCAGTGTTTCACATTCATAAACGGCTAAGCTTTACAACGATTCTTCAGATCCTATACCGTTGGCATTTTAGGGTCTGAAGAAACGCTGTAAAATTAAGTGCTTTGGGGACGTGAAACCCCCGGATAATCGAATAGACCGACCATATCTATTTATATACTCTACTGCTCTATATCCTGGAGTGTACTTTTTTCGTGATTATGATTTACTGACCACACACACACATACAGAAATATTAACACACATACACACACATATATATATTCAGGTATATATATGTCGCTATCTGTGTGTA
>NW_026378337.1:0-372 GCF_001194135.2 Octopus bimaculoides | reverse complement strand
ATATATATATATGTATATACACACATACATATATATAACATAACACACACATAAAGAAATATATATATAAAACATAGCACACATATACAATATATATAGCAATTATGAACATTTATAAATGACAAATCAACCAAACAGATTTGATTTATTCAAAGATATAGCAATAACTCCAAGTACACAGTTAATAAACAAACATTTGCTTTTGTTGCAAGATATAACTCAAGTATATTTTTCTGTCATTAAAGATATCCATTTGAGAATAGTATACCTGAGGCAAACAAAAGTTTTAAGTTGTGGGAGATTGATTTTTTGATTGATAAGAAGACTTCTTACGTTATTGCTATATGGAAAGATAGTGTACTAATAATACAC
>NW_026378336.1:0-202 GCF_001194135.2 Octopus bimaculoides | reverse complement strand
ATACATACATACATACATACATACATACATACATACATATAACTTAGTTATCTCTCAGGCACATCTGTACTTTTTTTTTTATACTAATATGCGCAAATACAGACACATTAATACTTGTGTGTATGTATATGTGTTTATGAGTGTATGTGTGTGAGCGCTTCTACTTATTTATCTTTATGCGCATTGGTATAAAATGGTGCAT
>NW_026378335.1:0-413 GCF_001194135.2 Octopus bimaculoides | reverse complement strand
TATATATATATATATATATACATACATATAATTACACACACACACACACCTAAACATATATATGTATACATAAAATACTTATATAAATATACATACAACCATAAACATACAAATACATACACAGGTGTGGAGTTTTGCAAACACACACACACATACACACACAACATACACACATACATACATGCATATTGACAGTTTGACTCGAATTGTCCATCTATTCACACACACACACACTTATATACATACACAGAGTGAGATTGTGTATATAAGAATATTTATATGCGTGTGTATATGTTTATATTTTTTTGGCAAGTATATATTTTCCTTCAATCCTGAAAAACATCCAACAAAACAAATGTCAGTGTTTATGTGTATCTAAGCATGTTTGCAGTTATATGCACACACACAAACAC
>NW_026378334.1:0-230 GCF_001194135.2 Octopus bimaculoides | reverse complement strand
CACACACACAGACATACGTATGCATATATTTTCGCACACTCACATATATATGTTTTGTGCGTATAAGCTTGTGTATACCCCTATGATGACGTATATTGATATATTGTCTGCATCTCTAACCGTAGGACTTATGCGTACAAGTGAACGTATGCACAAACATAATGCACGCACACACACATACATTTTTATAGGTGTATGTACGTATGTATGTATATGTATAACTATATATA
>NW_026378333.1:0-2091 GCF_001194135.2 Octopus bimaculoides | reverse complement strand
AATAATAATAATAATAATAATAATAATAATAATAATATCAATATACGTATCTTAATTTATAATAAATATCAAATAAATATATAAAAAATTCTTGCCTTAACGATAAATAAATAAATAATCTAAAAACATTTAACAATATTACTTAAAATAAAACCATAATTTATCTTATTGAAGAATTTCTATTAAACTAAAAGTTTAAACGTAAAATGTAGAACTTAGCGTTTATAAAAAATATATTGCCACTATTTTGGAATTCATCTCTAAAGGATATTTCTATACCATCTAGAAAAGAATATATTTTGAAATTTTTAATAATATTAAAGATTTTATTAATAGGATTAAATGGAAAGCCTACTCCAATAATTGTAACATATCTCATATCAACGATGTAGAGAATACTAATTATATCAATTCAAAATTTAAATCTAGAAAGGAACCCCCATATAATAGGGATATACAGCTTTTAGAGGATAATATTTGGAAGGTGGTGAAAAATATTAAATTTCATAAATACCCAAATAGACATAATGAATATTTAAGAAATCTAGCCATTAAAATAAAAGAAATGCGAAATATGGAAGGAATTATAGTACAATCAGATAAAACTAGGAACCTGTATAAACTAGATGTTAAATTATGATAATCTATTAGAGAAAGAAAGAAAGAAAAATATAAAATTGTTCCAGAAAATACTCTTTATAATATAAATAGAGCCTCTAAATTAATCATGATGAAATATTAGTTAGATAATAAGACTGAACCTTATGTACCTATGCACCCTAGAATTAGTTCAGAAGACCATAAGGATAATTTTTATTCTGACCCAAAAGTTAGACTTGTTTGTCCATGTAAATCAGATCTAGGTAAATTAAGTAAGATCATTTTAGATAAATGTATTAATAGATTAAATGAAATTAATTACCTTAAACTTTGGACTAGTACTAATGATACTTTAATATATTTAAAAATATTAAAGATAAAAATAGATAGAAAATCATACAAATAGATATAGTTAAATATTCTTCTTCTAGATTGTACTCAATAAGGCCCTAATTTATGCAATGAATAAGGTAGGAATGACTTATGATGAAGTTAATGTAGTTAAAACGGTTAGGAAATTGTTGATTAGATATAATAATAAATTGTGGGCTAGGAAGGATACTAGGGACTATTTTGATATAGCTATGGGAGCACCAGATTCTGCACAGGCAACTGATTTAGTAGGTATTTATTTATTATCGGAACTTCAATTAGATTAATAACTAAGAATTGCACCAATAGAACACTAGAATTATATAAAAAGAAACTATATAGTTTTTTAAAAAAGATATGGATTAAGTATTACTATATATAATGAGAACTATAAAGTTAATTATATATTTAGATGCTAATTTAAATTCAATAACAGGTAAAACCCAACCATTCCATAAAATTAATGAAAACCTTAGATATATTAATGCTAATAGTAATCATCCACCCTCAATTAAAAAATCGTTGACAGATAATATAGGTAAAAGGATATCGTTGCTTTCTTCTAATTTTGAGATTTTCCAAAAATACGCACCTTATTATAATGAAGCCCTGTGGGAGGCGGGATATAATAATATTAAATTCTTTAATAATTCTAATTCTAATTATAATATAAAAGATTATAATATAAATGATTCCTATATTTTTTATATTAATAAACCTAACATTAAGAATTATGATAAGTTTTATTTAGGTAATTATGGTATTAATAATAGGTATTATGATAATACAAAGCATAAATATAATAATAATAGACTAAAAATAAGATGAAATTTAATTCATTTAACGATAATAATAAATTTAATATGAAAAATAAATATAATAATATAAATAATAAGAACAAAATTTCGTTAATTGTTCCTTATGGAGTTCAAGTTAAAACTAACATTATTAAAGAGATTTTAAATATAATTGAGGTATTCATTAGAGATAATAAAAAATATATTAACATTTTCTCATTCTCTGTTTCTCTTGCTTACATATATTCTCTCTCACCATCGGTAATAGTTTCTCTCTTTTAGTCTATGTCTTCTTTACTTCCTTCTTTCTTTTTCCTTTCTT
>NW_026378332.1:0-1268 GCF_001194135.2 Octopus bimaculoides | reverse complement strand
ACACACACACACACACACACACACACACACACACATATGATGGCCGCTTTAGTTCATTCCTACGACGCATGAGTGACACGTTGTTCGGTCAACTGAAAGGCCTAGCCATTCAATTATTTAATTAACGAGCGAAGTGTACATGTATTCCACAGACCTGTGTACCCGTAACATAGTTGTCACGTATAATCAGTTTGACATATTGGGAGAAACCTCTACCTGTTCTCCGAATTCCTGGCGTGATCTAGTCGAAGAGGCTTCTACAACTTTCCAATTTTCGTCTACTCACCTCTAATTTATAAAGCTTGGGTTGATCTGCGCGTATATTTCAGGCTTTGACCCAACATGCCCTGCAGTTGTTATAAAATCGGAAGGGCATTGTTGTCAAGCGAGCTTTTCGCATGTCAGCCACACCTTCGTACTGGTAAATAGACAAATAGATAGATAGATAGATAGATAGATAGATAGATAGATAGATAGATAGATAAATAGATAGATAGATAGATAATACTACATGCATTTACACACACGTACATATATACACATACACGCATACACACGCATACATACATTATATGGGAGTATATTGGAAAGTTATTAAAACATTCTATATAGAGCTCAATGCGAAACTTTGTTCCATATACATACTCACACATAGATATGTAAATATATATATATACACTGATATGTAAATATATATATACATTTATACGTATGCACATAGAAATAGGTCTTTAGTTAAAGATATGTATTTTCCTTTGTGTGTGTATGCATGTCACAAACACTCACACCCACACATATGTGCGTGTGTAATTGTATGTACGAATATATAAACATTCATTTATACATATACACTCACATTTATGTATATGTATATGTATGATATATATATATATATATATAAATACATGTCATAACTGTGTTAATTATTTCTGTCCCTCAGCTCCCAATAAGTTTATCTTTAGGAACTCTTGCCGACAATCTCTTTTAAATGGACTTAGTATACGCCTTCATATACACACCTGATTTGATGTGTTTCCGTGACGGCACGTCCAATTTCTTGCGTGAGATCCTCTCTAAGTGAGACGATGATCGGCCGACTTTTATAACACTTTATAAATGATAACAAAATTTAAGCATGCTCTTGTGCATACACACGCACATATACACACATACACATTACACACACATATATACGAGTACACTCGCACGTTTTTGTACACACACACACACACACACACACACGTACACATATACAAGCATACATATAC
>NW_026378331.1:0-455 GCF_001194135.2 Octopus bimaculoides | reverse complement strand
TACATACATACATACATACATACATACATACATACATACATAGAGAATGATTTGATAATCGAAGGGAATGATGGATGGATACAATGTTTGACGTATTGATTGATAATTTATAAGCCGAATAAGCTTTCATCTCAATATGTGATTGTATTAGATTCTGAAATCAAGGCTATTCGAAAACACTCTTTTGATTTGATTTGATTTCATTTCATTTAATGTAAATATAGCAATTATTTCCAGAATATCTATTAGTTTTAGAAATTGTTCATTTCGTTACGATTCATTTCTCTTCGTATTTTTAATGGTTTTTACATGGCTCTATATTTTTATTTTGTATTCTACTTTCATTTTCGTTTTCATTTTCCCAATTACTTATGTTTAAACGATTTTTCGAAATTTTCTTTTACAAATGCGCTACTATATCTCATAGGCATATCAACATATTTATACACACACAC
>NW_026378330.1:0-715 GCF_001194135.2 Octopus bimaculoides | reverse complement strand
TGCATGCATGCATACATGCATACATACATACATACATACATACATATATGTGTGTGCTTGTGTGTGTGTGTTTAAATCGTTTAATTTGATATTTATAATTTATGACTGCTTATTTAGATATCCGATGTTAAAATGTCCTCTCTGTTAACTTGTACAGTGATGCAGTCTAATACATCCATCCGTCTCTGTCTGTCTGTATGTCTGTCTGTCTATCTATCTATCTATCTATCTATCTTTCTATCTATCTATCTATCTATCTATCTATCTGTCAGTCAGTCTATCTAACGAAGTTCTTATCAGTATATATGTAGATCTCTACCAATATCTTCACACCCTATTACGCCTTACTTCTACAGAGCACTAGAAGAATTCTTCAACTTTATAGTAGTAAGAATAGTCTTCCTTTGAACATTCTGTTGGTTTCCTTATCGTCTTTCAGTTTTCTCTTTCTGGCTTCCCAGCATTCCATATTTCTATTCTTCTTTCTTGCTTTCATTTGTATTTTTTTCTCTTTACATTTAGTCTTATTTGTTGTGTTTTGCTTTGTTTTGTTCTTTTTTTCATCTCCATATATCAATAAATTAGCTAACGCGTCCACATACAGGCATATATTCACAATCGCATGTATAACAACATACATACATATATATACTTACGTGCAGCTACACAATCATGCAAATATATGTACACGCACGCTGTATATATGTTGTATATA
>NW_026378329.1:0-265 GCF_001194135.2 Octopus bimaculoides | reverse complement strand
TATATACACGCACACATACAAACACAAGTACACAAACACACTCACATATACACACACATGCACACACACATGTATATACGTGCGTTTTCATATGTATGTGTATATATATATATATATAGGTGAATGTGTGGGTGTATGTATATATGTATGCATGTGTGTATAGACATACGCACACATATATACGTATATACATACCCACACACAAACACATATATTGCAGAGAGGAGAGAGAGAGAGAGAGAGAGAGAGAGAGAGAGAGAGAGAG
>NW_026378328.1:0-370 GCF_001194135.2 Octopus bimaculoides | reverse complement strand
GTTGATGTTATTGTGGGATGCGTGCTTTGGCCTTGGCTGGTAGTGTTTGTCTGGATTGTGCGTCTAGTACCAGGTAGATGTGTGAAGATGCAGTCTCTACGTGTGCAGAGCCTGTGATGTAGTAAATAACAGCATATTTTGGGGTTTCTTGTTTGTGTCGTGGGGGACGCATTCTGCTTCATAGATTTTTTAGGTTTTTTTATACTACAGTAGGATTGGCGGTGGCGATGTGGGGGAAGAAAGCAGTGGATTATTATTAGTAGTTGAGGTGGTAGAGGACGATGGTGGCAGTAGTGGTGATGATGAGGATGATAATTGTGGTGGTTGCTGTGAGAGTGGTGAGTGAAAGAGAGGTGAAGAGTAAATCAGC
>NW_026378327.1:0-434 GCF_001194135.2 Octopus bimaculoides | reverse complement strand
CGGAACCATGTGGTTGGTAAGCAAGCTACTTACCACACAGCCACTCGGATTTTCTAAGCCCTGTAGAAAAACTCAGAAGTTTGGACCGCCAACCACGCCTTTCTCGACACCCTTAAAGCCAGGAACTTTTCAGCGAAGCCTCGTATACGCCCTGCAAACTGGATAACGGGGATTATGGTTTCTAGAACTTGATACCGGCCATATTGTTTTTGCAAATATAAAACAAGTATAGACGGAATATTTGAGACTACATTGTTCAGCTGATTGTGAATATTACATCCCAATGAAACTTAAAGAAGTAAACGACATTGATTTGATAATGCACTAGTCTTGAGTACTTTTGGCCTAGTTCTTAAGTGTACAAAGCTTTCATACTTTTAATAATCGTGTGTGCACTTGGTTACATAACTGTTCCAACAACAATAACCTTGACT
>NW_026378326.1:8011-9006 GCF_001194135.2 Octopus bimaculoides | reverse complement strand
TATATATATATATATGTATATACATACTTTGACAAGAGTATAAAAGGGATAAATTATCCTGGCGGATACCGAATTATCTCATAAAATGGTATAGATGCAGGCTATCCACGAGATTCAAATTACATAGTACTCAAGTATAAATAGATATTGGTACTTGTAAGCTCCACTTTTTTGCAAATAATGCCAAAATAATTTTAGTAATAATAACAATTATAATATTAATATAATATGATAATATGATATAATAATATGATAATAATATTAATATAATATAATAATATAATATAATAATATAATAATATTAATATAATGATCAAGTGCGTTGCAGTCTGGGGAGTTAAGTGGCCAGATGTTAGTGTTGTTGTGGTGGTAGAAATTGTCTGACAACCTTCTCCAAGCACTTGATGTAGACTTCCGTGTGGAGTCTGAGGCCGTGATCACTCAAACACCATGATGTTGACCGGATGTTTGATTTTTATCACTCTTGATAACATGCACTGTCCTCAGATTGACACCCAAACACTCTGAAATGTTTGTATTGGAGCTTCCGGCACGAATACCAAGCATGTCGTTTCCAAATTTCTGGAAGAGTGAATTCTGTCATGGAGATATTTTCTCACAGACAGTGCCCAACTGATCCTACTATACTGTGTAGTTGACAAAATTAACTACATACAATACGAAATTAAAAATATAAAATGGCGACAATTTATCCATCGCACCCTGTACACACACACACACACACACACACACACACACACACACACATATACAGGTGCAGGGGTGGCTGCGTGGTAGGAAGCTTGCTTCCCAGCCTCGTGGTTCCGAGCTGAATTGCACTGCGTAGCACCTTGCGTAAGTGTCTTGCCTTCGCAACCACATGGATGCGGGTTCAGTTCCACTACTTGGCGCCTTGTGCAAGTGTCTTCAACTATCGCCTCAGGCCGACCATATCCTTGTAAGTGGATCTTGGTAGACGGAAACCTGTCTTATAT
>NW_026378326.1:5882-6879 GCF_001194135.2 Octopus bimaculoides | reverse complement strand
TATATATATATATATATATATATATATATATATATATATATGTATGTATATGAATTTATATGTATGTATATATGTATGTATGTACGTATGTATGTATGTATGTATGTATGTATGTGTGTGTGTGTATGTATATAGAGATGCTGACGTACCTGGTAAATCCCGGGAAAGCGGGGCTCATCTCTTGGTTCCGTTCTTATATTTGTTTCACTAATCCAATAACAACAATACAAAGTATGTAGCCCTTAAAACATTTACAGAGAATACCAAACTGTCTTACACAGGATCTTGTTTCTAGGAATTCCCAATAAGTTATAAATACCCAAATTGTGAAGTCAGTTATGTAATAACATGAAATTAGTTACCTGATAGTAAGAATTCAAATAAAGAAAAGAGCTTTAATACGTTCCCGGAGTATATAGAACTTAGGAGGAAATACTAATAAGGTATGTATACTAAAATCGTGAAGCATGTTACGTAACAACAGGCTAATCAGATATGAGATGATAACAATTCAAAGTAAATAACTCTGAAAAGGGCTTTTGTGCGTTCCCAGAGA
Source organism: Octopus bimaculoides (assembly GCF_001194135.2). Taxonomy (NCBI): domain Eukaryota; kingdom Metazoa; phylum Mollusca; class Cephalopoda; order Octopoda; family Octopodidae; genus Octopus; species Octopus bimaculoides. The sequence goes on along the minus strand of NW_026378326.1, from coordinate 6,323 downwards.
ATATTACCCTCACAGACGCTAGTACTGGTATATTCGTGAATAAGTCACGAACCGAAATAAGTGGATTTATTGTTTAGAAAAAATACCATATACTTGTTTAAGGGTTGTACTGGATAAATTGCGAAAATAACTCTAACAGTTCAAATACTAAGAAATAAGCATACTCAATTTGATTTATACTAAATGATTTAGGAAAATAAATAGGTTATTTCCCTTGGCTGTTAAAACCTGGGCGAATGGGTTATTTCACTTGGCGTTTAAAATGAAATATATTTGATATATATTATCGATTTTTTTCAACTATCTTTGTATGCCATGAGGTTTCCAGACATGAGTTCTACTCACGTGTCAAGTTTCATCAAAATCGATAAAACGATGTAGGAAGAGTTAGCTAACAACTCCACAAACTCACTCACAGACAGAATTTCCCACATATGTATT
>NW_026378326.1:4764-5228 GCF_001194135.2 Octopus bimaculoides | reverse complement strand
TATATGGGAGAATATACAAAAAATAACAACAGACGAGGACAGGTGGTGTAAATAACAAAAGTATATATTAATATGACGCTCGGGAATACGGAAAGTCAATATATATACACATACATATATATATATTTATATTATTATATAATTGAACGCCACGCATACTCTTCCAAGTAAGTTTCACATAGTTACATATATATAAATGTATGTATGTATCTATGCACGACTTCAAATCTTTCTTTTAATTTCGCACAGCATAATTCGCAAACTAAAATGACCGACCATGTTTCTACTACACAGAGTATGTGCAGCTACTAATATAACCCACAATATTCTGCTGTGGTTAGCCGTGGCTTGGAATGCAGTAGAGAGGTATTATAGTATGTGCCTGGATTAATTTGTCCCAATGTATGCATCGATGCCTCGTACACACACTCACACACACACACACACATGTATATTACGATATA
>NW_026378326.1:0-4754 GCF_001194135.2 Octopus bimaculoides | reverse complement strand
ATTATTATTATTATTATTATTATTATTATTATTATTATTATTCACGTCACTCGGAATCAAACTCGGAGTCTTGGAGTTAGTAGCCCACGCTCTTAGCCACTACGTCATATGCCTGTGGGCAATTATGGAGTGAATTTTAGGGCTTATAAATCTAATATTTTCCTATCCTTCCTTAATACCGGTTCTCATACGCCGTTCATATCTGCATTCGGTCTGCTCAGGAGGTTGTGTCCTAACATATGTGCTGCTTCTTTTAGTTTTCGTATTTTCCAGTGGTGTTCTCTATCTATCTATTATTTTAACTTCATCCCACCGGGGGAGGTAGTCTCCATTTTTACATACATGATCAGCTATACCCAATTTATCAATATCTCTCTGTGTCACAGCTTTGCGATGTTCCTCTACCCTTATTTTGAGGAGGCGACATGTTTTGCCTTTGTATAACCTGCCACAGCTGCATGTGATGGACTACACGCAGTCTTTGGTCATATTCTCTTCTATTGGTGGTTTTACTCGAAGGAGATATTTGCGAAGTGTTGTATTACTCTTGAATACTGTCCTGATGTCATATGGCCACATATCTTTTGTATCTTTTCGGAGAGGCCTTTCACATAGAGCAGACAGACTGTGGTCAGTTTATAGGTTTCATCCTCTCTTCTCTTCATAATTGGAGTGTATAGTATGTTTTTGGGGGTAGTTGTTGCTTAACAGATCGTTATTGAGCTTGATCTCTTCTTCGTGGTGGGTATCATGATCGCTACTTATATTCTTTGCTCGATGGTTTATGCACTGAGCAATCCCTCTCTTTACACTGTATGGATGGTGGGAATTGAAGTTGAGGTATCGTCCAGTGAAGGTCGGCTTGCGGTATACGGATGCCCTGAATCCATATTTGGTGCGTGTTATTAATACGTCCAAGAATGCTAACTGATTGTCTTTTTCCTTTTCCATTCTGAGCTGTATGGATGGGTTTATTGAGTTCACATGATCTAACAGAACTTGGACATTTTCCTGGTGGGTCCAGAGTATAAAGGTGTCATCAACATATCGCAGCCATAGGGTTGGTTTTAGTGGTGTTGAGCCTAAAGTCAAATTCTCAAACTATTCCATGTATATATTGGCTATTATCGGTGATAATGGCGAACCCATAGCTAAACCCTCTTCTTGTCGATATATATCAGTGTCCATACTGAAGTAGGTAGTTTCTACACAGAAGGTCAACATTTCCATCAAGTTTCTTATTGGTATACTAGTGCGTCCTTTTAGATGGGTGCCTGTCACTAGTTTTTCTTGAATCACTGATAGTGCTTCACCAGTTGGGACTTTGGTGAACAGACTTATTACATCAAGACTCATCATCTGGTTGGATTCAATGGGGGTATCTTTGATCAATTCTGTGAAGTGGGTGGAATTCTTCACGTACGATGTTGACTTTCCTGCTAATGGACTGATTATATCCACAAGGAAGCGACTCAGTGGATGACATGCCGAACCTCTACAGCTCACTATAGGTCTTAATGGAATACTGTCCTTGTGAATCTTAGGGAGACCGTACATATGTGGTAGACTAACATTGCAAAGCTGTGACACGAGGAAATATTGATAAATCGGGTATAGCTGATCATGTATGGAAAAATGGAGACCACCTTCCCCTGTGGGATGAAGTTAAAATAATAGATAGAAAACACTACAGGAAAATACGAAAACTAAAAGAAGCAGCACATATGTTAGGACACAACAATTTCCGAAGCAGACAGAGTGCAGATATGAGTAGCATATGGAAATCGGTATTAAGGAAGGATTGGAAAATATTAGATTTATAAACCCTAAAATTCATTTCATAATTGCCCACGGGCATATGGCATAGTGGTTAAGAGTGCTGGCTACTAACTCCGAGTTCGATTCCAGGCAGTGACCTGAATAACAATAATATTAATAATAATCATAACATCGAGAAATACCCACGTTCGAAATTTCCTCACGACACCTGCTGGAGGGTATATCATCCGAAACTTTGCGTTAACAACAAACAAGATCAGGGCAAATATCCGTCAAATGTAAACAATGTACTCGTGCTTCATACCTTTTTGTTGTACATGTTTCATGACGTCCTGTGCCCATATATATATATATATTTTTTTTTTATATATACGTATAGAAGTATGTATATATACGTATGTATAGAAGTATGTACATATACGTATGTATATATGCATATATATATATTTTTATTATATATATATATATATATGTTTAGAGAAAGAAAGAGAGAGAGAGAGAGAGAGACAGAGAGACAGAGACAGAGACAGAGACAGACAGACAGACAGACAGACAGGCAGACAGATAAATAGATAGATAGATAGATAGATAGATAGATAGATAGATAGATAGATAGATAGACAGACAGAAATGTACGATATATATATGTGTGTTTGCACTGCCTTGAAGGGTTTTAGTCAAGGGCGGACTGAGCCGTTGGTCAATTGGGCACTGCCCGAGGGCCCGAAGCTCTGAGATGCCCACACTCTACATGTTAACTCTACTAAAACACACATTCAAAGGTGCCCGGTAAACAGTTATGCCCTAGGGTCCTTAATACTCTCAGTCTGCCCCTGGTCTTAGTCGAAGAAATCTACCCCAGGACTTATTCTTTGTAAGCCGGGTACTTATTCTTTCAGTCTCTTGTGTCGAACCGTTTAGTTACGGGTACATATACACACCAACATCGGTTGTCAATCGATGAGGAGATTCACACACACACACACACACACACACACACAAATACACACGTATATATATATATATATGGCATCAACATTTATTTGATGGCACAAAATGTGAAACTGAAGCGAAATATTGTTATTGGTGCCCTTATCAAGACACAAGAAGGTGGCGAGCTGTCAGAATCTCTCAGGGGTCGTCGAACCGGGGTAAATTACCCTAGGAGGGGTAAAAATGAAATTCTTGGTGGTAAGGAGGACTCATTAGACATAAGTAAAATTATATATATAAAACAAAAAGAAACGTGTTCCTTGTTACGACAGAATTTTCTCTTCTTGCATGAGGAGACAGTCAAAATGTTGCTGCCTTTTGCAACAACCTATCTTTACAAACAAGGATTTTCCACTCTGATGAGCATAAAAACAAAGCAGGGTAATCGATTGGACCCCGAAGACCATCCAAATTGCTCTGACATCAAAATGCCCCAAGTTTGATGTAATTGTAAAAGAAATGAAACATCATTTCTCCAAAACCTGAAGTGAATATGTTTCTAAAAAAATTCTTATGAGGATATTGATTTATTTTATCGCATTTGTTTTATGCTTTTTTTATATTTATAATTGTATTCTCCCTATAAATAGATTTTATAAACCTTTTGAATTCAAAGAATCGATGATTTTCTTCCTTTCAAATCAAAGGGGTAACGTCGGCGTAAATAAATATACTTTGGAGTAATTGGTTAAAAAGTTCTCCGAACCCTGCTTTAGCTTGTCTGACGAAATGCTGTAAGGCTTTTGTCTGATTTTTAACGTTCTGAATTCAAATTCCGCCGAGATTGACTTTGCCGTTCATCTTTTCGGAGTCGAAATAATAAAGTTTCATTGAATTACTGGAATCTATGAAATCGAATTTTCCCCTCCCCTCGAAAATGCTGGCCTTATGCATATGGTAGAAAGAATTAATAAGGTGCGAGATTTGGCTACCTTTTATTTTGCATTACACACATAATCGGATAGTGTGCAGCTGTGAAGTTCGTCCCTTTCTTAAGATTATCAGAAATGCATTATCATTTGCACTGCTGTTGTTGCACCGAAAACTACGTTTTAATTAAATTCGTGCTGCATTCTTTACAATAAGGTCTGTTAATTAAACTACTCACTTTTGTGTGTGGTCTTCCTTTGATGGCAGTTAGTATCAAGACAGAAAGGTCAACATTCTATAAAGGGGAAGATTTATCTCTCGTCCGCTTAACACCATTAAATTGGAGTTAAGCAGAAGCCCTTCAGAAATCTTATCGGGACTTATCAGGCACTTACATACACAATGAAATAGTTCCTGGTAGCTCTTAGTGCCATCTATATACAGCTAGGTAGACTGAGGCGACGAAGTGAAGTGTTTTGAATCATGGCAGCCATCGTATTGTTGGTCTGCCATCTTGTAACACTTGACTCCGATATCAACTATGAGATGACGTCATCGTTTCGTATTGGAATAATCTCTGGACAATTTCAGGAGTGGCTGTGTGGTAAGGCGGCGAGCTGGCAGAAACGTTAGCACGCCGGGCGAAATGCTTAGCGGTATTTCGTCTGCCGTTACGCTCTGAGTTCAAATTCCGCCGAGGTCGACTTTGCCTTTCATCTTTTCAGGGTCGATAAATTAAGTACCAGTTACGCACTGGGGTCGATATAATCGACTTAATCCCTTTGTCTGTCCTTGTTTGTCCCCTCTATGTTTAGCCGCTTGTGGGCAATAAAGAAACAAGAACCTTGCTTCAAAACCACATGGTTCCGGGTTCAGTGCCACTGCGTGGCACTTTAGTCAAAAGCTTTGTGAGTGGATTTGGTAGACGGCAACTGAAAGAAGCTCGTCGTGTATGTGTGTGTGTGTGTGTGTATGCGTGTTTGTGCCCACCCCCGCTATCGCTTAACAAGCGATGCTGATATGTTCATGTCCCTGTAACTTAGCGGTTCGGCAAAAGACAGCTAGAATAAGTACTAGGCTTACAAAGAATAAGTTCTGGGGTCGATTTCTTC
>NW_026378325.1:0-379 GCF_001194135.2 Octopus bimaculoides | reverse complement strand
TCATTTGTACTAGAATGAACATATTTTTAAAATTATTATATGAATTTATTTTACCTTCATCCGTTTCGTTTTATATTTAATTTACATAAAATATTTTTTATTATATATAATATTGTAGAAATCAATTTAAAAAAAAGATGATAATGTCCAGTTTAACAATACCTTGAGGTTTTGACACATTTTTAGAGTTCCTTTGTGTTTGTATTTACGTACAATTAAAACTATTTCAGTGTAAAAGAAAAAAATAAGTTCATAGATTTTATTAGAAGATAGTTCGACATTAGCTCTATGTATATGTGGTGAAGTACACTGTACATGAAAAAGAAGGAAGATATAGTATTGGGTCGAACGTCTATGATCACAAATATTCTCGATTGGA
>NW_026378324.1:0-287 GCF_001194135.2 Octopus bimaculoides | reverse complement strand
ATGTACTATTTTTGGTATATCTCACCGATTATGCAAGTTATATTTTTATACAGAGCCAGAAATCCGGATGTGGGATTACCCAGTAAATTTTGCTAGTTTATTTGTCTATATATCTTTTCATGCTATGGTTAATGATGTGGTTTTAGAGTCAGGTTTTGACTGCTATCTCAAAGATAGTGGTTTCTCTTAGATACCCTTCATTATAATGTTAATAATAATACTACCAATAACGTTTTTCTTCCTACTTGATATGATCGTTATTTTAAATGAGGACCTTATCCTTAAAT
>NW_026378323.1:0-254 GCF_001194135.2 Octopus bimaculoides | reverse complement strand
CATTGCCATCGTTATCATCATCATCATCATCCTTGTCATCATCGTCATTGTTGTCATCATTGTCATCATCAACATCATCATCGACTATCATTATCATCATCTCCTTCCTCCTTGCATCACCCTCCTCCTCCTTATCATCGTCGTCATTGTTGTTATCATTGCTGTCATCATCATCATTATTGTCATCATTGTCATTATTATTATCATCACCATCATCATTGTCATCATCATCATCATCTTTAAATGTCCGTCTT
>NW_026378322.1:0-338 GCF_001194135.2 Octopus bimaculoides | reverse complement strand
TTTGTGTGTGCATATGCATGTGAGCATGCATGTGTGTGTATGTATGTGTGAATGTGTATATTTCTGTATGTTGATGTACTGAAGCCACAGTAGTTAACCATCTTTGTGCATTCTGCTGTATAATACCTTCACAAGATGACAAACAGCATGTAATGCCAGGCTTATTAAAGAGCCAACTCTGTATATTTTTAGACACAGAAACAGATGATATTTTTTACATCCATTTTATGAGTATATTTGTGAACACACATGAATGTGTTTGTATCTTTTCCATCACTGGGGGCCAGTAAAAAGAGTGAGAGAAAGAGAGAGAGAGAGAGAGAGAGAGAGAGAGAGAG
>NW_026378321.1:0-829 GCF_001194135.2 Octopus bimaculoides | reverse complement strand
TAGTGTGTCACATACTGAATTTGAGTGTGACAAAAGGACCTGGGGTGTGAAATAAATATAAATGTTGTCTTAATACCTCTGTCATATGTAGCCCATTGTAGCGGGTCAATATAGTGCCTTTCCTCAGTAAAGTTAAGTGTGGAATCTTATAATTGTATAGGAAGTAATCCAAGGCAGCCATTAATTGAAAAACCTCTGTTGTCTTAATAACATGACTGAGTGGATTTGTTGTTGACATATCGTTTTCATAATGAAAGGGATGCACAAGTCGGTTAGTATTGAACTCTTTCATTATGGCAGTCTTATATTCATCGTAATCAGCTGATGTAGACACATTTTCAACCTTGTACAACATAACAATATAGAAACATAATCCATGGTAATAAGATGGATCTGCTGCTACATGAGTTGTGGGGGCTGTAAAATCACCTTCTTCTATTGGCTCAAAAAAGATTGTAGGATTCACAGTGTCACCATTAATTTCAAATCAGTATCCTCTTATGTCTGTTTGAGGAGTTACATTAACAAACTCTTGCAAATATCTCCACAGAAAATGTATGATGTGTTTCGGTAGAACTTCGGTTGAAGCTCCTTGTTTAATCAAATAAAGATATAACTCCGCTATTGAACCATTCTTGTAGATATTTATTTTAGGCCTATCAACTTCACCACCCTTGAAGGCAGTGTATTCTTGCTGTGTACTGGCAAGCGAGACTATATACTGCTTTTTGCAGCCGGTGGCTCTCGCAAATACAGGTTTTTTAGTAACATGACAATAAGGTTGGAAAGGTTTAGACTTGTAAAAATAAATATATATATATATATATAT
>NW_026378320.1:222-580 GCF_001194135.2 Octopus bimaculoides | reverse complement strand
TTTAAAGGTGATGGGATCCTTTTCCTCTTTGATCAGTTTTGGGACAATGTGTGTGTGTGTGTATATATATATATATGTGTACATATATATACAGATAATGAAACTATGGCAGTAGAGTTAAAGGAAGAAAACTACGGTATCAATGAAACATGTTCGTCCATTGTGCGAGAACAAAAAACGTGAAACACAATTTCTAACTTCTCGACTATTACATTGTATTGAAATATTTCTCTCTGGATATATGTGCATTCACATACAGAAATACACATTCGTATTTTCCTGATTGTGAGTATATATAAACACATACATATACATAACATACCTATCTATCTATCTATCTATCTATCTAAATATGTAT
>NW_026378320.1:0-212 GCF_001194135.2 Octopus bimaculoides | reverse complement strand
TATATATATAAATATATATATGTATATATGTATATATATGTATATATATGTATATAGATCATGAGATAGAGAGACAGATGCATACATACATTCACATATACTTGTATACGTATTTGAAGGTGTGTGAGTGAATGTATGTGTTTAGATATATGCGTGTGTAGGTATGCGTGTATGTCTATATGTGTGTCTGAATTAACAGAGTAAAAATATAC
>NW_026378319.1:5756-6516 GCF_001194135.2 Octopus bimaculoides | reverse complement strand
ATATATATATATATATATATATACTATTTTCGATACAACTTTACTTAGACGCTGCTCTGTATATTGCACGGAACGTAGATATTACTGGTGTTCTATATTTAGTATGATCTTACCAGTCCTAAGCATGCGTCATAACACTGTCGCATGCTTTTCTTTGTATACACTACATATATTTATGTTATGTATATACACATATGATGCATGTATATTGTATATATAATGTATATACATATATGTAATGTATGGGTATGAAATTGTGCACACACGCACACATACACACACACCTGTACACGCACGCACATACACGATTATATATACATATATGTATGTATGTGTCAGTGTGTGTGTATGTGTGTGTCTTGCTATGTGATACATGTATATATATATATGTATATGTATATGCATTTTTATATGTATGCATATGCGTATGATTTCTATTTAATTCATATATAGACACATATATTGTATGTATGTACCTATATATATGTACATATCTGTTAATATATGTATTCATATATATTTATATACATTTATGTATATACATAGACACATACATACACATTCAATGTATGATGTACGGTTGCCATTTTTTTACTCTGGTTTTATTAATATATTTAGCTAATCAGACTGAAAAGCACAAGACATGAATAGTCGGTCCTATCACTCTATAATTCTCTATAGAACAATGTGATTGCATGTATGTCAATATGTAAGTATGTGTTGATGTGTGTGTATACTATATATATATATATATATATAT
>NW_026378319.1:3754-5090 GCF_001194135.2 Octopus bimaculoides | reverse complement strand
TATATATATATATGTGTGTGTGTGTGTGTGTACGTATGTATATCTATATTTTTGCATGTATGTATATATATGTATGTATATATATATATATATATATACGTATGTGTGTGTTTGTATATATATATATATATATATATTCATGGACGCTTTTATGTGTATGCGTGTATATTGTATGAGTGTGGGCGTATGTACATGGTTGAGTCTTATCTCTGCATGTGATAACATTTATGATATTTCTTTTTTTTTATTTTTACAGAATGAGATATATAGTATTTTGGTACAGTAGAGAAAATATTGATAACATTTTACAGACAAATTAACGTCATACATAATATTTATAAGAGTATAAAGTTTCTATTATTTTTCATTGTACTGTTAGTAATTTTTACGAACGCGACAGAAACGTTGGAGTGTCGGAAAAATCTTTTAAAGACACTTCTGTCTCTTTACGTTCTCGGTTGAAATACCGCTTCCAGGGCCAACGTTGGTTTCCATCCCTCCAGGGTCAATAAAATAAGGTACTTTTCAAGCAACAGAGTCGACGATATTGACAAATTCCCTCCCCCATCCCCCTCAAAATTACTGGTTATACATAACTTTAAGCTGTTATTGTTATTTTTATGGGTGATAGGTTGTCAAAAAAGCGTCCCGTCAATCGCAGTGCCTGGTGGAATTTGTTCTGGCTTTCCCCACTGAGGAGATATTTGTCTTTCATCCTTCCTAGGTAATAAAATAAAGGACCGACCACTAAATTCCCAAATTTCAAGTCTTTTGGTTTTCCAGTATTAGAAACAATTATTTTAAAGATTATTATTGTTGCTCTTGTTATAAGGCGAATCGGCTGAATCGTTACAGCGCCGGAATAAGTAATGTTTGGTATTTCTGACTCCTCTTTACGTTATGAGTTCAAATACCACCAGGCTACTTTTGCTTTTCGGGGTTCTTTTTTTTTTTTTTTTTTTTTTTTTTTTTTTTTTTTTTTTTTTTGAGTGGTCCAGTGGGGTCAGCAGAATATAATACCAGTCAAGTAGTGGAGCTGATAACTAAGCCCTCCCCTGAAATTGCTGATCATACATCAAAATTAATATGATTATTTTTATTTGTATATTCTTAAGATCATTCTCATTCCTCCTTGTTACTGTTACTGTTATCACCATTATTTCCATCGTCAGCATCATCGTCATCATCATCATCGTCATCATCATCAAATTCATTATAACCATACAAAAATGTGTGATGTATTTAGAAGCCAACTAACAAATAATATATTTACAGTATTAGCAAGTGTATAGATATATAGATGCTCACACACAGAAATAATACATGCGTATATATA
>NW_026378319.1:1955-3316 GCF_001194135.2 Octopus bimaculoides | reverse complement strand
TGTGTGTGTGTGTGTGTGTGTGTGTGTGTGTGTGTGTGTGTGTGTAATGAGAGAGCTAGAGAGAAGGAGAAAGAGATCGGAACACAATGACTGTATGGTGAAAGTAAATAGTACTGAAAACGCAGTATAGAATAAAGTTATGAATTAGTAAATACTTTACTTCAGGGCACTTTGCATCCCGTTACTCACAATTTCATTTCTTGAGTCCATATTCTGACAAATATGGTTGGTGATGTGAGCTTTGTGAATGTCACTAATACGCCATTAATTATATGATGTGTCCCTTTAGCTTCATCCGGATTGTCTATTGTGTATCTTCGGATCAGTAACGATCTACTGCAGATAGCTAAATTCGGTTTGAGTATTTTATTATTCAATATAGATAAAACATATATAGTATATATTATGGGATATCGTCCTCTTACAACATTTACTTATCAACTCGGACTTTCTATTTAGAATAACTCATGTTTGTTATTTTTCCTCGTTGTAGTGGTTGCAGAAAATTCTTTCGTCAAAATATTTTTTGATTTAGGTAAAGATATATCATTAAATTTTAAAAGCAGTGTTCTTTTAATTTCTATGCACAGTTCAAAATGGACTTGGATTTCGTTTTACTTATGACTTTAAAGGTGGATTTTGATTTGTCTCCCTTGTCATAAAAGCACTTCCATGTATTCTTATATATGATTTGGTGCAGTTCATACTTTGATGATCAGAATTCAAAACAGCTTGGTGTACTAAGGCTTCGGCTTTACATTTGCATTTAAAGGGGCATCAGTATACATATTTACAGTTACATAGCTGGTTAACTAGGTCTCTTTCTCGCCTACTTGTATTGGTATATAATGAATATATATCTAGATAGATAGATAGATAGATAGATAGATAGATAGATATACATATATATGTAAGTATATGTATATGCATACGTGTATATATGTACATAGATATGCACAGAGAGAAGGAAAGGAAGAGAGCGGTTTATATGTATTTGTGTGTGTGTGTATTTGCGTGTGTGTGCGTGCACATACACGCTCACACACACACACACACACATATATGTATATATATATGTGTGTATGTGTATATATATAGGAACGCGGTGTAGATAACTGGAGGCTCGAGTAAAAAGCTTTTGTTTTTTAGTTATTTTCATCTACATAACTAAAAAAAGGAACGAAGCTTCTGTGTTCAGTACCCACTCTCTCCATCTATGCCTGTTATCCTTTCAGAGTTGAAAAAATATATCACACTAGCTACCAACCATTTAATGTCCGCATCGCTTGGTTTTATTTTTATTTTTGGCGTCGTCATCATCATCATCATCATCATCATCATAATCATCCCCATCATCATCA
>NW_026378319.1:1147-1737 GCF_001194135.2 Octopus bimaculoides | reverse complement strand
ATTATTATTATTATTATTATTATTATTATTATTATTATTATTATTATTATTATTATTATTATTATTTGATTGCCTTACCGTATATATTCTATTCCAATAGCCCCTAGAGTTTTTTCTCTATCCTGTCAATCAAATAGGTACCAGTCCCCTGTACTTCTGCACCCTGAAAATTTATACCCGTGAACCTCTGTCCGAAAGCGTTGTTTCGCATTGTTATTGTTGTTATTGAGTTTTATTATTATTATTATTATCACCATCATCACTATTATCATCATCTCATTGAAGTACATCATTATGTTGTTATTGTTGTTGTTGTTGCTATTGTTATTATTATTATCATTATTATCATTATTAAGACGGCGAGTTTGGCAGAATCGTTAGCACGCCGATCAAAATGCTTAGCAGTATTTCGTCCGTCTTTTCTCATTCTGAGTTCAAATTCCGCCGAGGTCAACTTTACCTTTCATCCTTTCGGGGGATCGATGAAATAAGTACCAGTTAAGCACTGGGGTCGATGTAATCCACTGGCCCCCTCCCTCAAAATTTCGGGCCTTGTGCCTATAGTAGAAAGGATTATTATTATTATTATT
>NW_026378319.1:0-1137 GCF_001194135.2 Octopus bimaculoides | reverse complement strand
TTATTATTATTATTATTATTATTATTATTATTATTACCGAGGTAGGTTTTGGGTGAGCGACAATTCAGTTCGGGTTCACCGTTTTATAGAATTCTGTTTAGTGTGTCAAGTTTCTCTGTTCAACTCCCACCACCTTCCATATCTACCTCCAGGGTCGACTTTGCCTTTGGGATCCGCCTGGAGGCGAAGAAAGTTCCATAAAGTATATACCAGTAATATTCAGGGGTCCAGGCCCTCGGCTTGTTTAACAGTTTCTAACGACACTGACCGTTTTTACTACTACTACTACTACTACTAGTGTTGTTGTTGATGGTATTATGGTTATTATAACTAAGGCAATGTATTGCAACAGGCGATAGAGCGTCGGACAGCATACCGTGTGGTATTTAGTTACAAGTTTTTATGTTAAGGGTTCAAGTCTTGGGGAGGTTAACTTTGCCTTTCATCCTTTCGGGGGTTAAATAAAATAAATAGAAACTCTCTATCCCACCTCTACTAACCTTGTGGTCTGGCGCCTATGATAGAAATCATGTACATACACACACACACATACACACACACACGCACACAAACATATATAGATATATATATATGTGTATATACATACATACATACTTACAAACATGTTCACATAACTATTAACAATATCATAACCACTATTCCAAATTATATAGTTACTACTATTATTACTACTGATATGGATATGGATATCACGATGAGCAATACTACTACCATAAATGTAACTACTAACTAATATTGCTGTATTTATAGACAATACTAAAATACTATTAATATCACAGTTCTTATCGTTGTTACTGCTAACGGTTTTTCATATTTTAAATACTTTTTTATTTTCAATATTATTACAAGGCGCAGAACACATCATGTATGCGATATACGGTTCTCGCCTCCCACTTCCCTGCATGCGTGCATCTATGTATACACATAGAAATGCTTGTATGCATGTATGTATGCATGCATGTATGTATGTATGTATATTCGTATGAACGTATGTATATATGCAAGACTGTAGGTATGTATGCGAATGAATAGGTGTGTATATTTGCGTACGTGAGTACATATATATGCATGTGTGTGAGATATTTATATATATATATATATATATATATATATATA
>NW_026378318.1:0-245 GCF_001194135.2 Octopus bimaculoides | reverse complement strand
TATATGTATGTATATATATGTAACATATATATTCACACACACATACACACACGTATGAACCAAATGCATATATGTTTACATTTATCTATCTATAATTAAAGATATATATTTGTGTATGTATGTATATATATATACACATATACATATATACATACACACAAATATATATATACATACACATATACATACATACACACATACATGCGTACACACACACGCATATATATATATATATATATATATAT
>NW_026378317.1:0-212 GCF_001194135.2 Octopus bimaculoides | reverse complement strand
TATACTTACGTACATGCATACGTTCATACATACAGCCCCATGTATGCACGTATGTATGTATCCGGAGGTATTCCTTACTTGTAACAAAATAACTTGTGTTGAGTTGTGTGTATGTGTGTATGTACTATATCTATATGTCACACTCTCTATTTATCCTCCATCAAACTATCTCTATATATTTACCATACTTACTCTCTTTGTATATGTGTTAA
>NW_026378316.1:0-379 GCF_001194135.2 Octopus bimaculoides | reverse complement strand
GTGTTTTTTAGTAGAAGAACACTGTTTCATGGATGAATATTGCCGTCATATCAAATAATAAACATCGTCGTTCACGTACTTTTGCCATTTATCGCTTCTCGCAACTTTTATTTTTGTTCTGAAACTTTTCTTGGTTTGAAATATTTTGTGTTGCTCTTTGTTTATGTTTTTCGATCGAAGTGCTACTATAACAAACAAATTCGCATTTTCATTTCGGGACTTTTAAACTATCGACGACTTGAACATTACCATACTCACTAGAAATAGCAGTCAAAATCACAATTATGAGTAAATATCCTATACAAATTCACGTCTAAATGTAAAAGAAACTATTGGAATTAAAAGGAAACTTCTGGAACGTTCCAGAAACCTGTCGCAA
>NW_026378315.1:0-306 GCF_001194135.2 Octopus bimaculoides | reverse complement strand
TATTAAGGGTAAACCTAACTTCATGACCTTTTCGTTGTCTCAGTGTCTAGGATACATGTGTGTATTTGGGGACATGCACACATGTGTGTATTTGTATATGCGTGGGTACGTATGTGCATATGTATAAATGTGGACGTATGAGTGTATATATGTGCGTGTGTGTATGTATATGTATATACATATATATATATATATATGTGTGTGTGTGTGTGTGTGTGTGTGTGTGTGTATCAGTTTGCATGTATGTGTGTGTTTATATATGTATTTATGTATGCATGTACGTTCTCACACATGTATAGGTATGTG
>NW_026378314.1:0-732 GCF_001194135.2 Octopus bimaculoides | reverse complement strand
GCTGCAGAATTGCTCTGCATCGAAATAATCCACTTTAAACAGCATGCAACAATTATATTACAACTCTATATTCATGGAGAGGAAACGCAGAAACAGACACGCACGCGCGCGACTTTAAACAGTATTATATACATAACCTTAACCACATGCGTATACAAACCACAGTGACGTAGTAACACCTGGTGTTACGGGTGACAGGCTTATTTATTTACAACCGAAATCTTGTATTTGACTACATAAGTTACTATTACACAGCAATACTTCAAATTTTCTCGCCTTTATCAGCAACTAAACTTTGTCTTGCTCTTCTATATTGAAGCGAATTCGGACCGAATAACTTCTTGTAATGTTGATAAAATACAATCTAGTTGTGTATGTGTGACTAGAATATATAATATGACTCCTTAACTCCGTATTAAACACATTTGTTTCCAGTGTATGCAACTAGATGGCATTATTGCAATACATCAATTTATGTCTGTCTGTCTAACTATATATTTAACTATCAGCCCGTCTCTGTCTCACGCATTGATTTACACACGCACGCACACAAACACACACACACACACACATACACATTCATATATACGATATCTTTTTCCTGCTTTCGGTATGTGTGTGCGTGTATATATATATCTGTATGTGTATGAGGAAATATATACACACACATACACACACACACACACATATACATGAATACTATATATATATATATATATATATATATATATA
>NW_026378313.1:0-479 GCF_001194135.2 Octopus bimaculoides | reverse complement strand
ATATATATATATATATATATATATATATGTATGTAGGTAGGTAGGTAATTATGTATTTATGTATGTATATGTGTAATGTATGTGCATGTATGTGTCTATGTGTGCATATATCTGTGAGTGTGTATGTACTATGTATATATATGTATATATGTTTATATATCTATATATAGACATATATATATATACACACACACATATATAAATATACATACATATATGTACATACCTATATACATACATACATATATATATGTGCATATATATATATACAGATGTATGTATATATGTATATGTATATCTATATGTGTGACAAATATATACGTGTATATATATATACGGCTAAATGCTAATGTGTATGTATGTAGATGTGTTGCTATATACCTACTTAAGTATTTATACCCATACATCTACATACATACATATCTATGCATGCATATACATATATATGTATATGTATATACGTATATATATATATATAT
>NW_026378312.1:0-248 GCF_001194135.2 Octopus bimaculoides | reverse complement strand
TAAGTCTAAATGTGGAGAGATTTATGGTTGAGATTGATTTTCTTTTATTTATTTATTTATTATTTTGATATTTGTTTTTTCTATACTGGCATAAGTTGGATGGTCATGGGGGAGAAAGGGTGGCGAGGGATGGGTAGGACCAAACGATGACATCACTAACTTGGGAAGCCCAAGGCTGTGGTGGCTGTGGAATTGAGAGGCTGTGGCTGTACCTGATCTGAATATGCCCCCTTTTAGTGGTAATGATG
>NW_026378311.1:0-355 GCF_001194135.2 Octopus bimaculoides | reverse complement strand
GAAAGAGAAAGAGAGAGAGAGAGAGAGAGAGAGAGAGAGAGAGGGAGAGACAAAGAAAGAGAGAGAGAGAAGGGGTGGTGGTGGCAGAGAGAAGATAAATACTACTTATAGAGGGAGAGAGACTAAGATATTCAAGTTATCCTAAATTTTCAGTTCTCAGTGAAATATAGGTACATGTTGCATGAAAATTAGTCACCTGTTTTTACAAAGGCAGTATGTGTGTGTGGATATGCATCCAAAAAATCATTTAGTATGGGAACTAACCAATATTTGAAATATTAATGTTTAATATAAGCTTGTGCTAATAAATTATCGGATCTTTTTTAAAACGGGGGCCACATTTTTCATTAACGAA
>NW_026378310.1:0-403 GCF_001194135.2 Octopus bimaculoides | reverse complement strand
TTGATTTTTGTTGCTGAGGTCAAACCTTGCCTTTGTTAATAGCTTTTTCACGTTTTTAGGTTGTCTCTTACTGAGAGTTTTATTTTGATCTGTAATGATATTTCTCAATTCCTTACTTTGTGCAAGGATCGGTAAGTTCGCTTTGGCGATATTAAAGATGTTCTGGTGGCATAGATTTTGTGTCACTATAAATGGAATGATCGTTTCCTGTTTGTCTTTTCTTTGCGGTGTCCTTAGTTGTTGTATGGGTATTTTCGAAGCCCGCTGAATACCATTTTCTATGAGTCGTGACAGGTACTTTTGCTCCAGCAGAAATTCTTTCAGTTCCATCAGGCGCTGATTTCTGGTTTCTGTATCTTCTACAATAGTACATATTCTCCTGGCTAGGCAGTATGGTATGTTG
>NW_026378309.1:0-221 GCF_001194135.2 Octopus bimaculoides | reverse complement strand
TTATAGGGGAGATAACTCCTTAATTTTCTATTTTTATTGCTCTCCTGTGATTTTCCACTAGATTAATTAATTTGTTTATTTCTTTTTACTATACTATACTACCCGTTCCTTTACCCGTATACATATGCATACATACACTTTACCCCGTATACTTATCCATATATACATACATACACACATATACATATATTTATATATATATATATATATATATATATATA
>NW_026378308.1:0-379 GCF_001194135.2 Octopus bimaculoides | reverse complement strand
TTACATAGCAGGCTAAAATATTGGTTTCAAATTTTGGCACAAGGCCAGAAATTTTAGAGGAGTGGGGTTAAGTCGGTTACATCGACCCCAGTACTCAATTGGTACTTATTTTATCGACCCTGAAAGAATAATAGGCAAAGTCGACCTCGGCGGAATTTGAACTCAGAATGTAAAGACGGACGAAATGTGTCTAAGAATTTTGAGTGGCATGTTAATGGTTCTGCCAGCTCGCCGCCTCATAGCAGATTAAAACAGTAAAAGTACGCGCAGTAAGTTACGTTTCTACGAATTCAAACTGGTCCAATAAATTATTACACCCCCACCACACACACACAATCACTCTCTCCGTCTCTCTCCCCTCTCTCTCCGTCTCTCCCCC
>NW_026378307.1:364-615 GCF_001194135.2 Octopus bimaculoides | reverse complement strand
GAAATACCGCTAAGCATTTCGCCCGGCGTGCTAACGTTTCTGCCTGCTCGTCGCCATTACACAAATACACAATATTGAACGTTCCAAGATGTGAATACAGCAAAATCAGTCAGCAGTGAGATCGTGTATATATTCATGTTGTATGCACAGCGTGGGTGTATGTTATTATTCAGTTTTATTTCAGGATTTCTTACCAGTAGGGAAAGAGCTGGTTTCTAACCTAGATCCAAGGTTCCTTCATTGAAATTTCA
>NW_026378307.1:237-354 GCF_001194135.2 Octopus bimaculoides | reverse complement strand
CTAACCTAGATCCAAGGTTCCTTCATTGAAATTTCAACAACAGTAACAAGGGTCATTGTATATGTTTGTGTGTATAGGTGCAATATTTGGAGTCTGTCCATGTGCAGATATGTATAT
>NW_026378307.1:0-227 GCF_001194135.2 Octopus bimaculoides | reverse complement strand
TGTGTATAGGTGCAATATTTGGAGTCTGTCCATGTGCAGATATGTATATTTTGTTTTTTTGTATTTATTGTCATGTATATAGCTGCATGTCTAGACATGCAACTATACACTTGTATGTATGTATGTGCGCATACGTGCGTGCATGCATGCATGCATGTATGTGTGTATGTATCTATGTATCTATGCGTGCATGTATGTATGTATTTATGTATGTATGTATTTATGTA
>NW_026378306.1:0-207 GCF_001194135.2 Octopus bimaculoides | reverse complement strand
CTGGCTAATATTTACAATGAATTCTTTTGACAGTGACTTTAAAGTTTCTCCAATGACAAACTGTAAGCCGAAAGCTTCTAGAGCAGTGCTCCGCGACCGGTATGCCGCGGCACACTGGTGTACCACGAAACGATGTTAGGTGTGCCGTCGTATAACCTGAATATAAATTTTTCCCTTATACTTTTAGTTATATCTTTAATTCTGATG
>NW_026378305.1:0-370 GCF_001194135.2 Octopus bimaculoides | reverse complement strand
GTTTGTTGATTCCGAAGCTCCTACCAGATCCATTCATAAGGCCTTAATCGGCTCGGGGCTATAGTAGAAAACATTAGTGAGATTGAACGTGCAACCAGGTCTTTGGGATGTAATCTCGTTGTCAAACAGCCACGTCTGACAACATATTATATATTTCGAAAGGATAAATGAATGGATAGTATACACAGAGACACACACTCACTCACTCACATATCCGCCTACGCAGTCATCATCATCATCTTCATGGTCTCCGTATGAAAACATTGAACTAGATCACATGTGTCGAATTATTTTTCTCTCAATTTTACGTGACGTAAACATTCTCTCCCTTCCTGTATCTCTGCATATATATATATATATATGTATATAT
>NW_026378304.1:0-521 GCF_001194135.2 Octopus bimaculoides | reverse complement strand
TATATATATACACATATATATATATATATATATATACATGCATACATGTATATATATGCATGTGTCTATACATATATATACATACATGCATATGTATACATGTATATGTACATGTGTATGCATACATATACGTATATACATACATATATGTGTATACATATATGTGTGTATGTGTACATACATGTATATGTATACGTATATGTATATATATACATATGTATGTACATACGTGTGTATGTGTACATGTATATATGTGTATACGCATGTGCGTATGTATATATGTGTGTGTATACATGTGTATGTATGTGTGTGTATGTATATATGTGTATATACATGTGTGTGTGTGTATGTATGTGTATGTATACGTGTGTGTGTGTGTACGTGTGTGTATGCATGCATGTATGTATGTATGTATACGTACATATATGTATGTGTGTGTGTATATATATATATATGTATACATATAATTATTCAATATTATCAGTTTTGTATATGCATATATGTACATATATATATATATA
>NW_026378303.1:0-244 GCF_001194135.2 Octopus bimaculoides | reverse complement strand
AAGCAAGTATACATACACATATTCAGCATACAGAATAACGATAATAATTTCTAATATAAATATAAAGCCCAAGTTTATAAAGGAGATGGGTTAATTGATTTAAACAACCCCCAACAAATATTCATTTACTTTTTCATTTTATTCTTTTACTTGTTTCAGTCATTTGACTCCAACCATGCTGGAGCACCTCCTTTAGACAAATCGACCCCAGGACTTATTCTTTGTAAGCCTAGTACTTATTCTA
>NW_026378302.1:337-440 GCF_001194135.2 Octopus bimaculoides | reverse complement strand
ATATACATATATACATACACATACATACATATATATACACACATACATATTTCTACACACATACATATATATACACACATACATATATATACACACATACATA
>NW_026378302.1:0-309 GCF_001194135.2 Octopus bimaculoides | reverse complement strand
TATACATACATATATTCATACATACATATATTCATACATATACATATATACTTACATATACATATACATACACACATACATATACACATAGATATAAGTATTCATTTTTCGTAATGAGATAAAAAAACCAAGGCTGTGTGCATTATAGAACGTTTATAAATAGAAGGTCTTACAGCTACGTTGGACCCCTTATTCGCATAATCACCGAACCTGGAACTTAACTACTCAGCATTACCTGAAAACTCGGGGTCTAATTGACACAACAATCACTCATAACCTCCATATATACATACATATATATATATATAT
>NW_026378301.1:0-721 GCF_001194135.2 Octopus bimaculoides | reverse complement strand
GGAACTCGACTGAGGATAGAAAACTCTGAATGACTCGTCCTTGTTTTCCTTGTATCGTGTGTCTGGATATTTTCTTCTTTCATCGTGTGTGTGTGTGTATAAAGAGAGAGAGAGATAGAGAGAGATACGGATGCGACACACATACACTTATGTATGAACATGTATGCGCGAATGCTGTTATGCCGACTTTATTAATGACTACAAAAGCCAAGAGTACAGCGAAAGAACAGGAGGTTCGAGGGTGGCGTGAGGACAGTGTAACGGAGACGAATGACGGGGTATGGCCGTGAGAGGAGGCAGGCTGGGGATTCTCATGTATCTGTAATCTATCTGAGGGGTAGCTAAGTAAGCGTTGTAACAGAAACTGATGTGTTTACGGGTGAATCACTGTGGAGGCCTCGCTAGGCCAATCTATCTATCTATCTATCTATCTATCTATCTATCTATCTATCTATCTATCTATCTATCTATCCACCTCTCTCTATATATCTATCTATCCACCTCTCTCTATATATGAATATATATATATATATATATATATATATATATATATATATATATATATATACATATACATATATGTGTGTGTATGTATGTATATATGAATGTATATGTATGTGTATGCATGTAATATATATATGTATGTATATATATTTATGTATGTATGTATATATATGTATATATGTATACATATGTGCGTATATATTTATGTATATGTATA
>NW_026378300.1:0-212 GCF_001194135.2 Octopus bimaculoides | reverse complement strand
CGCACACTCATATATATCTCATATATATATATGTCTGCATGTGTATGTGTGTATATAACATTACATGGTCATATTGAATCCTCTTTGAATTTCTGATCTCCTTGATCTTCAATTCAAGAATCTTATACACATATACATAAAGATGTATGTATGCATGTGTGTGCATATGTATACATATACATACATACATATGTATATATATATATATATAT
>NW_026378299.1:0-791 GCF_001194135.2 Octopus bimaculoides | reverse complement strand
TCTGTAAAAACTTGATGAATTCCTTTAGCTTTCTTAGATGTAAATTTTTCGTAAGTGGATGTTCCTTGAACTTCACATTAGCTATAAGATCAAATAGGTCCTTTTCGAAATTTTCTAGTAGTGGATTTGGAGGTGGATTTTTTCTACTTTTAAATATCTTCTTATAGTAGTTCTTTTCTGGTGTTTAAAAGGTTGAGTTTTTATATATATATAATGTGGAGGCGCAATGGCCCAGTGGTTAGAGCAGTGGACTCGCTGTCATAGGATCGCGGTTTCGATACCCAGACCAGGCGTTGTGAGTGTTTATTGAGCGAAAACATCTAAAGCTCCACAAGGCTCCGGCAGGGGATGGTGGCGAACCCTGCTGTACTCTTTCACCACAACTTTCTCTCACTCTTACTTCCTGTTTCTGTTGTGCCTGTAATTCAAAGGGTCAGCCTTGTCACACTGTGTCATGGTGAATATCCCCGAGAACTACGTTAAGGGTACACGTGTCTGTGGAGTGCTCAGCCACTTGCATGTTAATTTCACAAGCAGGCTGTTCCGTTGATCGGATCAACTGGAACCCTCGTCGTCATAAGCGACGGAGTGCAACACACATATATATAATATACTATTTATATATGTATAATATATATATTATATATAAGGTATATATTATATATCTATTATATATTATATTTATATATATATATATTATATGTATGTATAATATATATATATTATATATATATAATATATAATAGATATCTATATATATAAAAATGAGAATGTGTGTCTGTCTGTCTGTC
>NW_026378298.1:0-529 GCF_001194135.2 Octopus bimaculoides | reverse complement strand
TGAGAAATGCTGATCTATAGCGATGGTTTTTATTTAGGCACATCGTAAAAGCAATTATAATGAATTACTTAATATAAAGAAAAGTGTTTTTTCAAGCAAATACAGTTAGAAAAGATATTTACCATTTCAAGTCACCACTAAAAACAAGCTCATCAATTTTCGAATGAATAATAATAATTTTATTCTTTTATTCTCAGTTGTAAATTTTGCCAGAGAAATAAAGCAAATAATTACCAAATGCATTGTTAAAAATCTGCAACTCGATAGCAAATATCTTCAAATTGATTAGAAATTCATAAATTTAATAATAACAATGTTTTTGCGATTCCGGTTCGAATGACATGAGTGTTTTTGTTTCACTTTTGACACGTAATAATTAAATAGTGGAGGAGATATGATGTTGCTGTGGGCTGGAAGTATGCAAGAAGTTAAAATTTCTTTTGACTAAAACACAACCGGGACCCTACGTAAGGCATGTGAAAAATTTGAATGAAATTGGTTGTGTAGTTCTGGAGTTTTAGGGATTCAC
>NW_026378297.1:0-117 GCF_001194135.2 Octopus bimaculoides | reverse complement strand
TACATACATATATATACATATATACATACATATATATATATACACACATACATATACATATATACACATACTTACATATATACATACATATACATATATACAAATATATACATACAT
>NW_026378296.1:0-635 GCF_001194135.2 Octopus bimaculoides | reverse complement strand
GTTGGCTGGATTCTTGTTGTCCAGAAAATCATTTACAGTTAATACAAATAAATTCTATGGTGCTGCTTCAGTGGAATTCGTTGAACAATTGTGCTTGTTACTTTCGCACATGTCTTCGCCTTTGTACGAGATAAAAACATGTTCATTAGAAATAGGCTAATTAAATTTAAACACGTACTGCTGCTCAAGATTCACTTTCTTAAAATAATTCCTACATTACACACTCATAATTTACTACCTGTCTCTAATCTCCGAGATGATTTAATCGTCCTGTATACAATGAGTAGTTTAATTTATCAAAGCCAGTATAAAGAAAGATAATGCTGAATCAGGCCAGATATCAATTTTTTCATTTATATCATTTATATTTTACTTTTACTTGTGTCACTCATTAGACTGCGGTCATGCCTTGAGAAATTGTTAGTCGAGCGAAACCCCTATGGTACTGAGGTAGATGTAACCGAATTATCCCTTCTGCCAAACTGTTGAACCTGTGCCAGAATTTGAAACAAAGATAACTCACTGGTGTTTTAAAACTATGTTCCGCTTTGGCCTAATCCACTCTGTGTGTCCTTCCCTTACGCCGTGCACCCAGTTTTTATGAAAAAAACTGTTACCCTACTGCTTTGTGTCTT
>NW_026378295.1:0-370 GCF_001194135.2 Octopus bimaculoides | reverse complement strand
GACCTTGTCTACAGAATTCATATTTTTTCCATCCAAATGGTTTTGAAGACCACGGAATAAAAGATAACCAGATGAGGCAATGTCTGGCAAATATGGTGGGTGGGATGTTTCCCATTCAAACTGCTCCAGCCTTTGGAATGTCGTCCTCACTTTATGTGGTTGAGCATTATCTTGGTAGAACACCTTTGTTCATGAAACCAAAGATGGTCATTTTCTGATGGCATGCAGGTGTCTATGAATGGTTGAATGACCAAATCCAAGCTTCGCTGCTAGTTCCTCAACAGTACAATGGGATTTTGTTCCACCAGGGTTTGCAGGACGTCTTCATCGAGCTCTACAGATCTTCCAGGACAAGGCTCATCTTCTAGGC
>NW_026378294.1:0-208 GCF_001194135.2 Octopus bimaculoides | reverse complement strand
GAACCTTGGGCAAGTATCTTCTGCTATAGCCCCCAAATGTTTCTTAAAATTGAACTATTTTCTTTATTATTTTATCATATATTTTTTGTTGGTCTATCAAACACTTGGAATTACTATATGGAAGTGGGGCAAAATTGGTAACTGGTTCAAAATCAATAATTTCTGATTTCTTGTTATTTTCTCTCATTTTGTACCATTGCATCATCTT
>NW_026378293.1:0-346 GCF_001194135.2 Octopus bimaculoides | reverse complement strand
TATATATACATATATATATACACACATAATATGCAAATATTATTCGCACATATATGTGTATATGTATGAGCGTATGTGTGTATTATATATATATGCACATATATATCTGATGCGCGTTTGTGCGCACGGATGCGTTAATATATGCATATTCGTGCATGTAAATATACAATGCTCAGGGAAACGGCATATGTATATGTGAACACGCTTGCATCCACGTATATTGAATATTTGTATACGAAATTATGTATGTGTGTGTATTTGTACTTCTACACACATCTCTTATTATGCATATACTTTACGCTTTTACTAAATATCTGCATATATATATATATATATATATATATAT
>NW_026378292.1:0-627 GCF_001194135.2 Octopus bimaculoides | reverse complement strand
GTGTGTCTGTGTTTGTTCCCCTACCATCGCTTGGCAATCGATGTTGGTGTGTATACGTCTCCGTAACCTAGCGGTTCGACAAAAGAGGCCTATAGAATAAGTACTAGGCTTTCAAAGAATAAGTCCTGGGGTCGATTAATTTGACTAAAGGCAGTGCTCCAACATGGCTGCAGTCAAATGACTGAAACAAGTAAAAGAGAAAAAGAGCATATTTATTTATGTATACACACATACACACACACATATATATATACACATATAAGACAATTACACACGGTAGGTAAACTATTTATAATCATTTCTGACTCTTGCCAACTGAACAGAATATACTTCGCTGATGAGATCGAACAAAACTGAAATACGTCCGTTGCTTCCAAAAGCTGCTCTTAGCGAAAAGATCCGCTCCAATCTGCATCTACTTTATTTTTCAAAAATCATGATTGGCTGTATAATGTTGGAGTCTCTTTGTCATTATAGTTTTTCAACACCTCTAGAGGAAGGTTTTTTCTTCTGATCGCAGGGATAATCTCAGTTAATCGAATTTTCTCAATTCACTATATTACATATATAAAATCCTACGGCATAAAATATGTAGCAATCCCGTTTTCTTTTCTTTCTTTTTTTTTT